>NC_051184.2:73823496-74112393 GCF_013339695.2 Rhipicephalus sanguineus | reverse complement strand
GTTACGCAAAACAAATCTCCGAGATTTGCCTTCAAGCGAGGTGCCTCTATCATAACTTGTCCACCGTTGAGTGGTCACAGGTTACTGACCAACCAAAGTTGATGACCAGGTGATCGGTTTACGGAGCTTGTACTGAGCAGCATGCGTAATTTTATTCCCCAATATACACCTAAACAACGTAAATATCCCACTGGTTCTCATCTGAACTTATCAGTGCACTGAAGCATAAATATCACGCACACAGGAAATCTAAATGTTCTCCATCCAGCGAGTGGAAGGAAGAGTTCAGCTTCTTTCGAACTCTCTCTAAACGCCTATATAAACGGGATCATAGTTCGTATATTGAATTCTTAGAAAAAAGCGCCTCTGACAGGCCGGCTGAGTTTTGGAAGTATGTACATAAACGGTCTAGCAAATGCGGAGAGTCCTTCAGACTACTGGACTCAAATGGGGTAGAAGTGCATGCCGTCGCTGACTGTTTTGCCACGCATTTCTCATCCGTTTATAAGGCCTCAGACTCTAGCACTGATATCAGACAACAGCCCAAGGTGGTTAGCTCATCCAGTGCTTTGTCGCTGGATGAAAATCTTATCAGCGAATGCATTAAGCGCTTAAAACCATCCTGATCATGTGGCCCAGATGGCATCCCCTCCACCATACTAAAAGCTTATGGTAGTATATTTGTCCCAGTACTGACTACGATATTTAATAACTGCCTGGACACTTACACATTTCCTAGCATGTGGAAAACTGCTCGTGTTTTCCCAGTATTTAAGTCGGGCTCTAAAACAGATGTTTCTAATTATCGCCCGATTTCTCTACTATGCGCCACATCAAAGATCTTCGAACTGGCTCTTCACAAAATATTGTCTTTTAGTGTGAAAAACTCATTGATTCCAAATCAACATGGTTTTCTTGCTGGCCGCTCAACTACCACAAATCTTGCTAGTTTCATGACGCAGATCTCCACACCTATTTCTCAGAGAGGACGGGTTGACGTAATCTACTGTGACCTGAGCAAGGCTTTTGACGTAGTCAGCCACACACTGATTATGGTTAAACTTTCACACTTTGACGTTGACTTGTCGATTGTGAATCTATTGCACAGCTATCTGCTCAATAGATCTTGTTATGTTGCCGTAAATGGCCAAACCTCTTCTTTGTATAAAGTGACTAGTGGGGTCCCTCAAGGGTCGGTATTAGGCCCACTCCTATTTTAATTTACGTTAATGATGTTTCTTTTGCCATTCGTAGTTCTTCTTTCCTCTTGTATGCCGATGACATCAAGATATTTAAGGAAATTCATTCAGTTAACGACTGTCGCTTGCTGCAGTCAGATTTGTGTTCTTTTTCCGAATGGTGCAACGGCAATAACCTTTCTCTGAATACCTCAAAGACAAAATTCATGTCTATCACTCGCAAAACATCTAGCGTGTCATTTCAATACTCTGTCAATTCTGTGTCGTTATGCAAGGTTTATGAAATCAGTGATCTTGGTGTTGTTGTTGACAGCGCGTTAAACTTTTCTTCTCACGTTAAGCGTGCTGCTATGCGGGGCCTTTGTTCTCTCGGATGTGTTTGTAGAATATCTCGAGAATTCAGGTCTCCCATGGCCCTACACAAACTGTACACGGCAATATGTCTTCCACAACTGGAGTATGCGTCCGTGATATGGAATGGCATTGCTCAATCCAGCGGTAACACCATTGAACGAGTCCAGAAAAAGTTCCTCAGCATATATAACCATCGCTTTGCTAAAAATGACTCTGGATCTCGTTCAAATACTGCTGAATCATTATCACTGCCATCACTTCACTGCCGACGAAATCGTTCTGATCTCTTATTTCTTCACAAGCTAGTCCACGGTATCATATCCTGCCCTGTACTTCTCAATTGTGTTAATTTTCGAATTCCGCGTAAGTTAACCAGAGAGAACAGACCGTTTCATGTACCCGCCTGCTTCTTCCAACACTCTGCCGTTCACAGAGTACAAAGTCTTTATAATATTAATTTTCTTGATCTTGACGTTTTTCATAGTCCAAAATCACTGTTTTTATCCGAGCTTTGCACTGTTTTGACATAGTATGGCACAATGTACAAAGTCTTCCCTTCTCCGTCTTTCCGCATAGTTGTATATATGCAATCTAATTTTTTATTCCCCTTCAATATTTCTCATGTTGTCTTATTTTACTCCTCCCCTTTTGCGTTCATTTCTGTTTGTCTACGTGTTTTTGCTCTTTTTATTTCTGAAGACTGTCTGTATTGTATTGTTTTTTTGTTTTTTTTTGCGTGCGCCTACACGAAGACCTCACGGTTGTTTCTGGGCACGTTAAATAAATGATTGATTGATTGATTGATTGATTGATTGATTGATTGATTGATTGATTATTATGCGTGTTATTGATTTAGAGCTGAAGAAATTTAATGCTATAAACATCGGTAGATCAATAGTCAGAACGTTGGTACTGCGCACCGTTCGCTAGAGATGAAATTCAGCAAGACTTTTTTTCGTGCCTAATAATACTTCGCGCAAAAAGGTGCTCCTTTTGAAAATACAGATATCTTGTTCTTATTGGCATCTTCATGTATGCAAGTTCAGAGCGTGTTCTGATTTGGTACTTTTATCTAGCATTGTTGCCTCTATTTGCCTATATTCGCGATAATATTTTCCGACTGACAAAGCCTTGAACTGCCGGAGCCTAGGTCTTTCCTCTGCATACAATCCTTACTTCTGTTGCCTTTCCTTGAACGCTGAAATTCGATGACCATAATTGAGAGGAACGACCAGTGCGATGCCCTCCTAATGTTAAAATAATACAATGGCATTGAGATGGGTACGCATGTACATCGTCGCAACCTCCAATGCGTTGCGCCATTCATATGACGCATGGTAACGCAACTGCTTTTTGCCCCGATTGGGTCAATTGTTCTTCTAAACTGGACTTTTTCTTTCATAAATTATCTCTGAAGATGTGAACGCCAAAAATGGCTACGCTATGATCTTGGTGGTGGGCAGGCAAAAAAATATTTACGCATATCGATAAGGTCGCCATATTCAGGACACCAGAGCGAGTTTGGCCACCGTGTGTTCGACGCATGCCGAACGCACCGTGCACGCTCTTTTAGCATTCCACGCTCTCTACAATTAGGTCGTTGAGGCTGAGATTCATTTGTTATGTTCCTCGTGCTCATATGCGCAGCGCACCAGGCGCATCGGTTCGTGGCTGTCTTGCTGTGATATGTACGCTTGTGTTGCATTTCGGTAAAATAACGGTCCGGCTCGTTTGTACAGCCAGCCCAACACGTCCAGTGAAGCAAAATGGAAAGTGCGCGCCTTGAGCCAAGTATCGAAAGTGCAGAACACGCCGGTGCATGTTTTAACACGTGGCAATGCATGCTGCGTGTGACCAACAACAACAACTACAAAGACCTAATACCTACTAAATTCAGCGCACTTGGTTAAAGACACGGTCGTATTGCAGCGTTGTAGCCTCGACGGAGTTAGGCCGGCTCTGGATGTTTCCGCTGTTACCTGCACGGCGGGATTCTCGTCGCGACTTACTGGTGTAGCTGGCGTGAAGTGCTGCAGTGCAGGTAGCTTGTACGGTCTAATTACACATGTACCGGTTTTTATTGTGCTCGCACTAACGCAATAGAACGGGCAGAAATATGCAAGTGCTTAAGCAAAGGTCTAGTGCTGGCAATTTTCTGCTCTCGAAAAGCAACAAAAGTGATAGCAGACACGTCAGTGCATCGCCGGGGCTTCTACGCTTCTACGACGTCAGAGCGATGGCTGGCATGCCGTATCGTACGCGTCGTGAATGCTGTCCAGGAAAACCGGGAACTCACAATTCCTTCAAAATAGCTCCTCTTGGTGAACATGGTCTCAAGAGCCACAGCCCCAGACCGAGAAGGTGATGCCGCAGGTTAAGTAGGCATCGAAATACAGGCCGTGAATAGGATGTCCGATTTCGAAAGCGTTAAACTCAAGGGGTCATTTATGCACTCATCTAAGGTGATTGGAAGGAGAACGCCATCCTATTTTCTTCTCAACTAACGTATTGATCCAGCCCCGCCACCCTACGAAAGTTTTATGCCCCTAACATGATTTTCAACTGCCTCCAGGATCGGAGGGAGACGGCGCCTAATCAGCCTATTAACGAGTGCTTTGCCATCTGAGGCTCGGTGCATACGTTCGATATGATGTAACGCTCTCTGGTCAGCTACATTAAAGTAGCTACGAGCGCATCTGTACACAGCGGTGGCCTAGGTGTTTCTGCAGCTTTCTTTTGTCCTTCGACGGGCATCAGACGGGTGTTTAAAATACATCACCCATCATCATCGTGACTTCCGAACTAGCAGCGATTGATGTCGCCTTAAATACGTGCAAGAAGGATTACCTACACCGAACGTCGTAATCCTTACAGACTCTCGTGGTGCCCTTAGCATAATCACTGGAAAAGAGGCCGACAGCCCTGTTCATTGCAGTATCATAGAATCCGCCGACAACATTATCTCACGAGGGGTGTCCCTAGATTTCCCGTGGATACCGTGTGCATTCCTGGAAATGAAGAGGCTGATCGTCTCGCTTCATATGGCAATCATGATGACTGTGACTGCCCTGAAATTTCGTCTATGATTGACAACGCTCGCCTGCTTAAACACCGTCCCCTCCCAGACGAGCGTGTCGCGAACAGATCGTTTCCCTCCCCGTGTTTGTGGTCGCGGCTTGCCTCGTCGTTCCAGAGCACTGTTATATAAAATAAGAGTCGGCTCAGTATTGGTGCGCGAATGCTGATAGCGTCAAGAGCGTGTGAACAGTCCGTTGTGTGCAGGTAGTGGCTGGTGCGAAGGTCTTGAGCATGTTATATTACACTGTCCTGCGTATGTTACGCAGCGGGCTTTGCTAATTAAGGAATATGAATTCCTTGGATTAAAGTAAACGACCATTGACGATTACGTATTTCCGAGAGGTTGTTTATCTCGACACGACCAGGCTCATCGATCTCTGCTGACCTTCATGGGCCAAACGAATCTGGCCACCCGTTTACAAGCGCTTCTTCTTGTGAGTGTGTGTGTGTGTGTGTGTGTGTGTGTGTGTGTGTGTGTGTGTGTGTGTGTGTGTGTGTGTGTGTGTGCGTGCGTGCGTGTGTGTGTGTGTGTGTGTGTGTGTGTGTGTGTGTGTGTGTGTGTGTGTGTGTGTGTGTGTGTGTGTGTGTGTTTTACCTGTTTTTGTACAATTCTTCGACAACTTTCTTCTTTACTCTCCATCTTCTATTTTCTCTCCCTCGATCTTCCTTTCCTGTCTCTTCCCTCCTCCCAAAACAGTAGGTGGGCGTTGTGCCTCTCTAGGTGAGAGTTGCCAGCTTCCTCTCTTCCTCTTTTCTCTGTGTCCTTGTGTATCTATGAATGCAATTGAAATAAATAGGTCAGTAAAAATCGGAGGCATCTCACCAGATTTCGCACTGCTTCCGTGATCGGACCACCTTTGGCAAAGCTAGAATGTCATGTGATGACTTTATCAGCTGATGTCATTGCCATCACAAATACGTCATGTGACGTCATTTGTGACGTCAATATGACGTCATATAGTGACGTCTTCACGTGATGATGATATTTTGTATCACTTGTGTTTTCGCCTTGTGCTATCGCCTCGTATCACTTGTGTTATCATAAGGCATGTAAGGCGTTCGCCATAATAATATTTGTTGGGGTTTTACGTCCCAAAACCAAGAAGTGATTATGAGGGACGCCGTATTGGACGCCTCCGGAACTTTCGACCACCTGAGGTTCCTTAACGTGCGCATATATTTAAGTACACGGGCCTCCAGCATCTTGCCTCCATCGAAATGCGACCGCTGCAACAGGCATTTGATCTCACGGCCTTCGGAACCGCACTCGAGCGCCATAACCACTGGGCAGTCACGGCGGGTTGATGTCACGCTAAAACGGTTTGACAACGCAACTCATCAGGACCTTTACCTGCGTGAAGTAACGGAGAACATATACGCCGGTGCAAGCATAGAGGGACAGTTGAGACCCTTCTCCAGCGCAATTTTTGGCACCAAAGGAGTTCTTCTAAATGGCAGCAAACCAATAATCCCTGCCACCACGCAAAAGGACATAAAGCTTTATTGGAGTCATGATTATACAGCCAGGGCAACACGTCTGGCGAAGGAAAAAATAGTAATGGCATGCCAGCGACCAAACTACAGGACACGACGGCGTATATCTTATCGTATGGTGATGCACGATAGACCACAATTTTCAACATATTTAGGTGGTCGGAACCTTTTGTCGGTGACAGTGGGAAGATACAACGAACAAACATGAGAGCGTCGGCTTATGTTACACTCTGTTCCATACATCAGCTGCAATGCTATGGAGGCTTGCGAGACTTCTTGTAGCAGATGCACTCGCACCAAAAAATAATTAATGATTTTAATGCTTGTAATGTGATTTTTTAACACGAAAAATGTTTTATGCCTTTATAAACGTATTTCCGTCACGGATAAGACTTCGATAAAATGAATGTTATTGGATGAGAATTAAAAATAGAACTAAGAAAGAATCCCCCACCGGGAATCGAACCTACGACTTCTGGCCGCGGCGATAAGCGGCCGGTGCTCTACCGACCAAGCTCCCGAGGCAGATGTGCGCCACTCACCAAACGCTCCTTATATCTCTCACACATTCTCTCTCCCACTGCTCTCTATTGGGAGGGCAAGGCGGGGTGGGCGGTGCCGCCGTCTGTGAGCGGGGAAGTGAAGTAATGCGGCACGACACTTACTAGCGCCCATAGAGAACGATTCGTCGACGACGCAGTTAAAGCATGGCTTCCGAGATTGCACGCGGGCGTGCAATCTCGGAGGCTACGGTTAAAGCGTCTCGGTGCCCGTGAAAACCTCTGGCCGCGCTAGCATCGGGGAGTCGCCCTGGACGCAGTTACGTTCTTTGCGTTTCGTTGTCGGAGTAGTGGAGCTTATACATGCACCAACAGTGTTTCGCCGCCGACTGCTTCGAGTGCGATAGCACCGATTAATAAAACAGCTGCGCTTAGCTTTGCAGAAAGCAAAGATGTCAATGGGCGAATGTCGTGGCTTAGTGGCGCGAGACAGAGTGCAGCGGGACGTAGAATGCCTGCGCGCGTTCGCCGCTCAAGCTACGAACCTCTGCCTCCCGCGTTGCCGAAGCGCAGTGTGGTAGTGTATGCATGAGCACAGGCGTAAGTTACCATATTACTCGGGAGCTCACATCGTGCCTTTTCTCTCTTTGACACTTTGAAGAAGTGCATATCGAGTACCAGTGTTTATTATATGCTTTTTGATGTCAATTTTGAGTGGGATTGATGATACGCTGTGTCTCGTATATGTTAACTTCAGCTACCAAAATGGTTAAAGGATGATCATGAGCGTTAGTTGTCGCGATGGAGATGTGCCACTAGGCGTCAACATGGGTGCATCCAGGTCAAATGGTGCTAGAGCTGGCAAACACCAATAGGCATTGTACAACGTATAATTTATTTTTAAGCACTGCTTTTGTGAAGACACGTTTCGCTTTCGTGTTATACCGATTCATATGATGGAGGGATCAGCGATGTTTTGTTTTTTTTCGTTTTTACGGTATGTAATAAATAAGTATGGTGTGTAATGTCATGTTTTTAACACGAAAGTGTTTTATGCCGGGGTCCACCAAGACTTTCATTACGTATTTTCGTCACGGAAATACGTCAGCAAAAAGAACGCCATCAAATGGCAAAGAAAAAAAAACTATAGGAAAAGGTTCCGTTGACAGGAGTCGAACCCATAACTTCACGGTCCGCGACCACGGCTGGCCGGCGTTTAGCCCACTGAGCTACCGCGAAACACATAATGAAGGCTACATGAACGCGCCTTTTATCTTTCGCACTTTCCTCTCACAACGCTCTTGGATGGATGGATGGATGGATGGATGCTATGAGTGTCTTCCTTGTAACGTAGCGGTGACATGTGGGCCACCAGGCTAAAAAATGTGCCGTTGCTACGACCGCCCCATTCGGCGCGTTTCCATTAAAAGTGTAATTTCGTCAACGCTTTAACACACCGCGAGGTGGTGGCTTTAGCCCAAGCCTCGCTCATAGCATCTATTCATATCGAAAAATAGCTCTCCGACACTCGCCTGGCTGTCGCACCGCGTTCCCTCTCGGCCTGTGAGAATTAACGGCCAGGCTAGAGGGAAGACAGGACGCGCGTGGCGTTTCTCTTCGCGTTCCAAGACACTTTGAAAGAGTAGATATCGAGTATAAGTGTTTATTATGTGCTTGTTCATACCATATTTGCGCGGGATTCATTATATGCGTGCATATGTTAAGAACTTCGGCTACCGCAAGGGTTAAACCGTGATAATGGGCGTCAGTTGTCGGCACGGAGATGTGCCACTAGGCGTCAACCTGAGTGCGTCCACATCAAGTGGTGCAGTATCTGCCAAACAACAATATAATAATATTATCTGGGCTTTAACGTCCCAAATCCATGATATGATTATGAGAGACGCCCTAGTGGAGGGCTCCGGAAATTTCGTCCACCTGGGGTTCTTTAACGTGCACCTATATCTAACTACACGAGCCTCAAACATTTTTGCCTCCATCGAAAATGTAGCCGCTGCCGGGATTCGATCCCGCGACCTTCGGGTCAGCAGTCGAGCGTCATACCCACTAGACCACCGTGGTGGTGCCAAACAAGAACAGACATTGTACAAGCTCTCATATACCACTGCACTATAAACAATCAACTACCTCCAGACGACACGTTTCACTTTCGTGTTATACCGATTCCGATGCCATATTTTTTGCTTTTAGGCTAAACAATAAACAAATATCACTCGTACCATCGAAATAAACCTGGTCATGCGATTGCCATTGCGTTGTTCCAGATCGCTTAGCGTCTCCTCGTTTTCCTTTTTTGGTCTCATTTCCTGGCACGTGCGTTTTGGTCGGTTTCCTGGCACGTGCGTTTACCACGACGGAAGCAAAGCGTCAGGCGCGAGGACTTCACATCTTGTTGACCGAACTTTTTGCATAGATTGCGCAGCGCTCCACCTGATGCATGAAACGGAGTATCATAGCACGCTCGCCACCAGTGTTCGTTCTCTGTCCGATGGCACGTCGTCTAACCACCAGTCCTTGTGATGACAGCTCCAACAGGTTATAACACAGTTGGTTAATGCGTATGCTGGCTCTAAACACGCGTTCGATAGTAAAGTAGAAACTGGTGCGGAACTACATGAGCCATCGTACGAACAACATTTTTGTTTAGAAAAACATTTCGAAAGGAACCTATTAATTTAGTTATGTGTTCGGAACTTCCGGAATGTTAACGCTGTCCCCGCTGCAGTGTTGAGTGCTGTAGTACACCAAACGAAGTTTTCTGAGGTATTCGCTTTTTAACATTTCCGTGGTTGTGATGGCTTGAGTACGGCCTCTTTGTGCAGTTGGTATTGCAAGGTGTATACTGTCGAAGATTTATTGAACACATCGTAATCCTTCTGAGAAAAGCTTTTTGGGTAGTTAGTGTTTCTCGTTGCTCTCAGATTTACCACTGAGGCTAGTATATTGCGTTCGGAAGAAATAATAATAAATTAATTTTAATAATGTTATTATTATTATTATTATTAGTAGTAGTAGTAGTAGTAGTAGTAGTAGTAGTATTAATTTAGTATTATTAGTATTAGTAATATCATTATTATGAATATTAGTAATATTTCATTGCCAAGAATTTACTGGTTGAAAATACCTGAAATTCCGTTGTTTAGAAGATCGTAAAGCGCTTCCTCTACCACTCGCATAAAAAAAAGGTAGGTTTGCCTAACATCAAATGCTATATATACCATACATTGTAGACAATTGCTTTGCAAGAATAATGATATTTTGCACAAAAGGTGGCCCTGAGCTAAATCTAGGTATCTTGTTTTCATGAGCATAGTCATGCATGTATGTTGAAAGCATGCACACATTTTGATTCTGCCCCTAAGGTCTTTGACTCGATATGCGTAAGTTCACATTTGCATTTAAGAAACTGGCCAAGCGTTTACTTTACCTGAGCCCAGCACTTCGCTCTTTGTCGCTCTTTAGTCACCTTTGGCGCCGATTGTTATAATTTCATATTCTCGACGCCACCCTCACGATCTTAAAATATGTTATTGTGTTTCTCACCTCCAGATTCATGCTTTCTCAAAGACTATAACCTATTGCACCATTCATTTTGCCGCAATCATAAAGAAATTGCACTTAGGCTGACTGCTTGGACTATGCTCCAAAAAACGACTATTTGCGTGATGAATAAATAAGCCTGCAGATGTAGCACATAAAATTTCCCTTTTCCTTAACCTGGCAGTTCGTAGATCTTAACTGATCATTGCGCTGTTACGATATGATAGTGGACCAACCTTATGAATATTGTCGCAACTGTCAAGGCTCGAGAACGATTTCAATCACTGTCGTTTAAATATGCGCTGTGCGTAGCTTGCGTATGCTCCTTGTAATCCATTCTCATCACAATAAAGTCAATCTGACTTCCTTTCCATGGTCACCTATCTCTGATCAGCAGCGCAATGAAACAGGTGTATGGGGTTGTGGTAGTCGCTACGACAGATCACAATTTTGCAGGCATTCGGGGAGATGTCACCACTTGGCGGGGCTGTGCAACAGGTAGGACGAGCGAATACAACGGCGTAGACCTCTTGTAATACCACGCTAGCCGCCAGCGTTAATTGTGCATCAGCTGGTACGTAACCTAACCCGCATGCCCTACGAAGGCTGCGCCGATAGGTATAACAATTTTTAATTCGTGTACTTCCAATAGACGCCGTGCAATAGTAGAAATCAATTCTGAGCCCGCGCACTCTGTGAAGGTGGGGAGATAGCGAACGTGCTGAGCCCTTGACCCAGAGGTAACATGGAGGAGGCCCGTTTGGTATCAAATTCTAGGTTGTGAACGTGACAGTCAACGCGTTCAAACCACTGCACAGAGTCTACGGCAACACATCTACGACGTCAGTCCCTTGAGAGCGCACGTAAGCGACGTTTCTCGCCAAGCGTACGTAGAAGACCACATTCCCCGTTTCACGATATAAGAACGCTTGACTGTAGCACATAACGTGTTTAAGCAAACTCAGGGAGACTAAGCTTATGCGAATGTGGATTTATAGATGAAGACGTATGTCACCTTCTCATAGACTGTCCACATCATGACACGCCGCGACGCCGTCTTAAATCGGAACTGTTGGCATTAGACCGCAGACCGTTTAGCTTGAGGAAACTTCTGGGCCCGTGGCCAACTAGAGTTTTACAGACGCACGCTTTAAAAGCGTTAACACGTTTCTTACAAGACAGCGGCATTGCTGACAAGTACTAAGAAATACCGAACTTTCATTTGTATAACACATGTCGTACTTATTATGCGCCGTCTCATATGGCACCCATCATATGTGTGTGAAGAAGTGAATAACGTATCGACTGTTATGTACACACGAGCGAATACATCTTCTTAAAGACCAGACGTGTGCTGTTTTGTGCTGGTCGGACCAAATATTAACGACGGACATTATCAGAGACTTCATTCGCTGACTTTGGAACATTTCTTTATCGTTTTGTTGTGATATGTGCCTATAAGTGTGTTTTTGCATACGTGTGCCCGAGTGCTCTATTTTACATGAACTGCCTTGTATGTTTTAATTTAAGATATGTGTTCAAGTTTCACTCAAGGGCTAAGGAGTAGCCGGCGCCATAATTGTGCGCCAACATCTCTTTATATATCATATCAATAAAAAAAAGCTTACACCAAACCCTTTAAAGTCCGATTCACTTCTAAATACAAATCTATTGCTGGGAACACACATTTTCAAGGGAATATAAGGCATCCTGTGTCAAAACAGGTAGGTCTGAGGCCATGTTTTTATTATTTTATTAACTGTTGCCTGCTGACCCCTAGGTATACGTGTGTCCTGGCAAACTGGCATGTCCTCGTGGGTCTTCGCGGCTGAGCGACCCCTTATTGAAACATATTCACATACTATTTCATCCACTGCTCGCTCGATGGTGCTGGGAATTTCCTGTCAGCGCACATGAATAAATTCCACCAATGAGTCGCATACAGCGTCACTGCAAACAAAAAAAAAACTAGACTGAGTACTCAAAGCGAACATACGTTTAATTATTTTCTCGTCAGGAAAAACATGGCGAAACTATCGTATCATTCAGTTACAATTTAGTTACAAATGTTCGCAATATCAGGAAGCATATTAGTGACGACCGCTGCAAAGTCTGTCAGTGTAATTTGCAAAACGTTAGCTTGCTGTTGTTCCAGAGGTGCAACTTTGAGCTTTTTGTCTAAATGCAAGAAATCCCCGAAACTAACTGGTTGTTTCTGGTATCCGCTTAAAAAATTGGGCAGCTACGAACTATTGGTGCGAAGACTTAGGAAACAGTGGAGTTAATACGCGTACCCTCCTCCTTTCTCGCCTCCTCACCCACATTTCTATTTCCCACCCACTTGACACACAATCAGTCATGGGCACGTTACCAGTAAAAAGCAACAGTTTTACAGCTACAGTTACTGTGAAAAAGTAACGTCGTTACTTTTCCGTTACTGTATAAATATGGCTCCGTCTTTTCGCTGTTTATTATTCTTGAAAATCGGCGGGTGGTTATCGGAGTTTGTAGTTTCGGCAGAAATTCGGCGTTTATTGCAGTTTATTTCTCGTAAATCAATCATTCTCCGAAATTTAGTTTTGCATTATTTTCAGAACCCCAAAATCCGAGATGAATTCATATCTGAATACTAAATCATCAGCACACATGAAACACATTTTTTTCTAGAAGTTTTGAATGCACAAAAACATGGACGCACGAGCGACACACTTGAATACAAAACACCTGTATTTGTGCGTTTAACTAACATATGCTTAAAGCTTATTTTAAAACACGCAAGCATACTTTGCGAGGCTGTTGTCAATGATCGAAGCAAGCTCCTTTCGATTGACGACTCTCAGCGTTGAAAATGCCCTTTCAATGTTAGCGCTGGACACAGGAAGCACCAGAAGACGCAGCGCGCAGCGAGAGAGCACTGGACACTGGGCACTGTGAAGTCTCCAAAAGGACAGGGGTTCAACAATGTTAGATATTTCATAGCACTGATAGTTCGCAAAATCACTCAGGAGCTGGCTCATTCCGTCAGTTTCAAGAATCACTACTTAAAAAAATAAGCATATAGGTTTCGAACGCGCAGGGCGGCTCATGCTTCACATTTGGATTCACAATTTGAACACAGTATCAAAACGATTCTTTGGTGTACTGAAGTTGATCGCCCATTTCCCTCTCAGATTTTTCTCTCCACTTTTTGGCGACAGCAGCGTAGTATCCGTGAAAGTCTGCGACAGCCGTTAAGCGTTTAGTCTCGTCAAGGAGGTCCAACAGACTTGTGACATCTGATGCGAAGTCGTCTGTTGGATCAGGCCATTCACTTACGAGTGCGTGCAAACGAACCCCCGGTACGGGATAAACTTAGCGTACCAGAGTACTCTCTGCCACACGTTCCTTAATGTTTGAAAGCACGGCACACGAATTGGTTATCAGAAAGCTCATCTTGACGAGCAAGTCGTGAACACCTTCAGGCAATAAAATCAGCCTCTTGAGCTTCTCACACTTCGTCCTCTTGGCTTCGCCGTTTCTTAAGAAATCCAAAATGACACACCTGTTGTCCAAAATATCTTCCAGAGCTTCATAAAAAGAGAAGCACCTCGACGGACCTACGGTTTTCAGCGACTTGACGGACATGCCCATGCCCAAGCACACAAGACCAATCTTACGGCACAGCTCCCGCGACTTCAACAGGGCAGGAAAGTGCACAAGAAAATCGTGAACTACGTTAAACGATCACGTCCTGGTTTCATCCTCCAGAGAGAGAGAGAGATAAAGAGAAGCGGAAAGGCAGGGAGGTTAACCAGACGAACGTCCGGTTTGCTACCCTGCACTGGGGATAAGGGAATGGGGAATAGAAAGAGGAAGAGAGAGAGGAGGAGTAGAGCACTGCACGTGCAAAGGGGGGTACAATCAGTCACTGAGGCTGGAGCGTTTCTGACCTACATGACATCAGCGCGCTGACATTCCATTGGGGAATCGCGGCCTTTGAGAGGGCCGTGGGCGAGCCGCTGTGATTACTGCAGCGCTGAAAACACTGGATCGAGAACCTCGAGCAGTTGCAGGGCAGTTCGAGTTGTTGTTGAGTAGTTGGTACGGATCTTTAAGCGAAGCGCCTTGAATTGGGGGTGAAGGCTTGCAACTGCTTGTGAAGCTTTTGCATGTAGGACGCTGCGTCGGAGCACAATACAGCTACGCGCGGTAAACTTTAAATTGGTCAAACCAGAAGATAGAGGTCAAACCAGAAGATAGATAGAACTTGTCCTTTCGATAAAGAACAGAACCAAGTCATATCGGCCCTTGAAATCGGAGTTTGTTGGATAAATTCGAATTGTCAAAAATTTTACCGGCGAATGTTTATCGGATATTTTCGGATTAAACCGAAAACACGGAGCCCTATGTTTAAAATAATTAACAGATCATAAAGCAAATAATGTAATATATTTAATAAAAAAATTAAGGCAGATTCGCACTAGTGATGCCAAGCCTGAATGAAGAGCGGAGTTGGGTGGCCATCCTTGTTTCTATTTATTTTTCTCTGTCTTTACCTTTTTTCCATTTCACTCTGTTTTTTCCTATCTCTTTTTATCAGTGTTTCTTTTTCTCGTTTTCGCTCTGTCTATCTACTTCCCTTTCTCTATGTATCTTTTCCTATGTCTTTCTAGCTTTGCTGTCTCTTTCTCTCTGTGTGTTTCCTTCTCTCTTTGTTGTTTCTTTCTCTATATTTCTCTCTTTCTGTCTTGCTATCTGATCTATATATCCTTCTTTTGTGTCTGTTCCTTTCTATATATCTCTGTCTATTTGTTTCTATCTCTTTCTATGTCTTTCCCTCCTCCTCACTTTCACTTCCCTTTCTCACCCCCTTTGTATACTCTACTATTCAAGGCTTTTATTATCTCTCTACCTCTTTCTTTGTCTCTCTCTCTCTTTTTCTTTCTCTCTCCTTTTTGGGATAACTGCTGTCTTCTTCATTTTTGTGGACCAGTCGTGAGTAGTTGTATTTACCCAATTTCTGTGGCACATACGCGTTTATGATAATGAATAGTGAGATTTATTCGTTTATGATGATAGTTGTTTGGTTCGCCGGACAAGGAACTATTAGCTAAGCAGCCTCGCTTTTAAAAACGTACGAAGGCATGCGGGTAGTCAAAACTGCACGTGGTAAAACGCTAAGACGAAGGAAACATCAAGAGGGCCTCACACGAGCAATCGTTGTGTACACGTCATTTTGTCGCAGCAATAAAAGTCCTAGGGTACTAGAACTGGAAAGCGTGGTTGATGCACTGTAACAACGGCAGTATCCTAGGACATATAATAACGATGCCCAGAAATGCATGCGAAGAGTAACAAGGAGTGCGTTACGAGTGAAGGCGACGTCGATTTTGCGTATCCCTATGCTCAAGGCGTATCAGATCCTTTTCGGAGAGCTTTGCGTGTGATGGGCATACAAACCGTTTTAAGCCATTTTATACATTCGGACACTTGTTGGCGAAACCCAAAGACCACAAACCTGCGGAAGATCAGAGCGGGATCATCTACAAGTATAATTAAGGTATTGCGACGCGACTTACACCGAGAAAACAGGCAGAAAGAAACAGAATATTGCTAAAGCAACCCATGCAACGCGTTCTGAGAGAGAAGGGACTTGTTCGACACTGCTGGACAACAGCGCATAGCTTTGACCTAAAAAATAGGACAACGCTGGCTCGTGGACGAAGGTGCGGGGGAAGAAAACTCCTGGAAGCGTGGATCGTAAGCCGCGACGCATCGGCTAGCAACAACCTGAAGATACCACCTGCATAGGAGGCGAAACATCTATGTCATTTTGTTAATAACTGTTGTGTTAGGCCGGAGCAAACCTTTCACAATCAGTCGCCAAGACATTTTCATGAAAGCTATAGTTCCCGTTATTGTTGGCTCATAGCCGTTTCGCGCGGCTCTTTTCAAGCCGCCTGTCAAACACGACTAGCTCGGATCCACTGACCAAGGAGACCACAGATTAGGCGTCCTAATGTATCGCCGGTACACCAAGACTAGAGCTAGAAGCTCAAGTGAAAAAAATGCATGTGCTGAAAAAAGGTGGACGTGAACTTAGCAAGCTATTCAGTTGCAGTATGACTGATTTACGACATTAGGTTTACAAGTAAACTTGAAATTGCGCTAAAGACCAACATCCGGCCTTGGTCTTCTGCAGGGAATATAATCCCCTTAGCGACCGCCTCTCCTGAACTGCGAGGTGAGCCTTATTGTGGAAAGTTGAATGGCGGAAAGGATATGGTGAAAGTGTTTAACGTCGGCGTTTTACGTGTGCTGCTGATGCATGTTTTTTAATAAAACAGAAGTAACTGTAACGGTGTTTCCCGTTACAGTTAGTGTAAAAAGGTAACAGTGTTACAGTTACGAGTTCCTCCAACTTAAAAGTAACTAGTTACAATAACAAGTTATTCAAAAAAGGAACTATTTACCAGTAACATGTTGCTAGTAACTAGTTACTGCCCAAGACTGCATACAATACTGTACAAGAATATGAGGATGCAGATGCAGTCACTGACCAAGTCAAGGTGAAGAACACAGAGACGTTTCGGGACCCATACGGGTTCCTTGTTCACACTAAGCAGGCAAGAGCCTTGTGTCGTTTTTCTATGCTAAAAGGTGACGTAATGAACGGGTGTAACTGGCAGGTAGATTCCCATCTGTCCTGCTGATAGTGTCCTCAGTCGTCTAGATAAAAACAGATTCCAAAAAGAGTGTCGTGGTTGGATTCTTTTCAATGGCTATTATAGCGGTGTTGTCCCAATCGATGAAGTGACCATGATTATCGGCGTGCTGAGCAAGGGCATTTGACGCTTTCTTGTTGTTGCTCACGTCCCTTTGATGTTCCTTTAACCTCTTGGTGACGTTGCCAATTTCGCCGATGTAACTACAGCTGCAGTCTGTGCATGGCACTTTATAGACAACACCGGGGTATCGCTTGCTGTCTAAGCGATCCTTCACGTTGACAAGCTGATTCCTAAGCTTGTTGTTCGGCATGTGCGCAACGCGAAGGTCATATCTTGAAAAGATACGGCTTTGGGCTTCGCTGCCCCCGGGAACATAACGGACGCCAGCACGTCTTCGAAACGACCTGCCCTGGGATGGCTTGGGATGGAGGACACGATCTTCAACATTCTTAATAAACTTCTTCGGGTACCGGTTCGTCACTAGTTCTCGATGTATTGTTTGAAGCTCTTTCCTCTTGCATCGTAACTTGAGCAAATGCGTGTTGCCCGTGTCACCAGGGAAGAAACAACGGATTGCTTGTGGCAGGCTGGGTGGCACGAATTGAAATTCTGGTAGTGTCCGGTACGGGTTGCGTTCCTGTGCACAGTAAACGAAAGGCTAGTTCCGGTACAGCACACCTGGACATCGAGGAAAGAAAGACCGCTGTCACACTCATATTCTGCGGTAAACTGTATGGCGGCTTCTATAGCCTCCTCAGTCCCAAGAATGCAATAATGAAAAAACTTTCGTCAAACTGTTTTATTTGGCTTCATGCCCATGAAAACAAACGGAGAAAAACTACGAAACCGAACAATTAAGCGGTTGTATCAGAATTTGATGGTACCCATTTGGGTAGTCTGGGCCTGAACGAGTGTGAAATGTGAGAAAGCAGTGGCGGTTCTACGAACTTAGAAATGTATCTTACTTCAAGTACGTCACTGTTGATTTGCGACCGCATCCTGGGTGGCGGCACTTCGTTTGAGATGTGAACTTTTCATGCTGCGGGAAGTGTCCAACCTCGTCGTACCGCACCTCATCAGGTGGAACTGGGATTATCTTGCTCCGCTTCACAGCGCTCGGGGATGGCGGCTCATTGGTCTTTCCACTGAGGCTTGATCTTACCTTCTGTTCAGTGTCAACTTTGAGGAGCACAATCGCTATGTTGTATTTGAAATTTGAAATGCAGATTATTTGGTCTGTCTGTCTGTCTATGTTATCTATCTATCTATCTATCTATCTATCTATCTATCTATCTATCTATCTATCTATCTATCTATCTATCTATCTATCTATCTATCTGTCTGTCTGTCTGTCTGTCTGTCTGTCTGTCTGTCTGTCTGTCTGTCTGTCTGTCTGTCTGTCTGTCTGTCTGTCTGTCTGTCTGTCTGTCTTATGAGCCAGACGCTTTTCAGAGTCCCTGTGGTATTCAATCCAGCTGTTGCAGCAAGCAAGATAAAAAAAATGTGCAGAAGCTCGTAGAGTCCATATTCGCGTCCGGAGGGGAATTCTGTTGTACGAGATGCAGCGATCTATTAGGTCCACTCCATTCATGTGTGTTTTGTACTTGATCACCACTTGAGGCTGCGTGACTAGTCAGGTACTGGTTAGCCAGTGATGCCAGGTACAGGTAGCTACTAGTAGTCAGCTAGTGATGTCGGTACTGTAGCTACTGGTATGAGTGGGTAGGCTGAAATTTGTTTTTTTTTAGGGGGGGGGGGAAACACCCTTGAGGCGTCATGGAGTCCGGATAGGTAAGTGTGGTAGAGTGTCATTTTGTGCTCCGTATCCCTTAGGAGAAAAATAAATTTCGACGAAGGTGCTGGGGGGGGGGCACGGGCCCTATGTGCCACCCCCTCGCTACGCCAATGACTTGTACTAGTAGTCAAATACTAGTAGCTAGCGTGAATAGTCCGCTAGTCAGGTACCTAGCTCAAAAGCGTTAGAAACAGAGCTGAGACCCACAGTACCCAAATGGGTATCCTGAACTTTTGAAGTCTGTATGACTGCGTGCAACAAACCATAAGACCGAAACGACTTCCGATATGCTGTTTTGGGCGTCTATAGTTAAAGTAATGTACTATAGATGGTGTCGTTTACCCTACAACTAAAAAAGAACGCTTTTATTTACCACGAGGACGCAGCCGAGCACTCGTGCAGCGCGCAGCCATCTTCGTTTACTCGTTTTTCGAAGATGACTGGACACACGGCGCCACTTCTCGGGCTTTAGCGAAAGCAACATATGTCACTTGTGGCAAAGCGAATTTGAACACGCGAATGCCAAATTGTCGCCATCTGTAGCGTTTATAATAACGCTACCCATTTTGGTACTCCAGGACCGAGAAGGATAGAGTTGAGCAGACTCAGGAGCCGTGGGGCGTCACTCTTATTGAAAATGCAGAAGCAGTCGTCCACGTAGCGGACGAATATCTTGGGCTCGGGAACAACGTTGGCGAGCGCCTTCTGTTCAATGGCCTCCATGACCAAGTTTGCCGCAGTAACGCAGATGGAAGCCCCCATAGCAGTTCCGTGGATCGGCTTGTAACACTGCTCGCGGTAGGTGAAGTACGTGTTGCTTAATCCTCATCATGATACCTGACCAGACGAACTTTCGTCGAACTCTTGACTCTGTACAAGATTATGTTATGGCTTCTCTCTCTCTCTCTCTGTTTCTTTTTATATATTACTTTCCATCTCTCTCTCTCTCTTTGTCCTTCCTTGCGTTGTCTCCATTTCTATGTGTTTCTCTCTGTCTTTCTCTCAGTTTTTCTTTGTCACTGTCTCTTCTTTTCTCATTCTCTGGATGTTTTCCCCGTTCTCTCGCCTATAGCAACGCAGTCATATGGTTGTCTGTTTATGTGATGTGAGGCCGAGCTGTGCCGTGTGGTTGCTAGGCACAGCGCTTTCTTGGTGTGCGCTCTACGGACGAACGAAAAGCTTAAACAGCTTGGTTCTTAAAAGGAATGTTCCGATAATCTTGTGCACATAATTGTTTGTGCGCCCAAAGTGAAAAACTGCTGGTAATCGATAACCCGCACTGTCTCATGTTATTGGCTCAGCGAAGACGGCTCTTGATCGAGGACAGCAGCTGCCTGTTTGCTGCCCACATTCTCCGGTATATCAGTGCAAAATTGTAAGTGTGCTGTTCTTTTAAGAGCGGACTAACTTAAAGATGCACTGATGAGCAATCCACACTTAAGGTTGTTTTGTGCGGAGCTTGTTCCCGCTTCAGATTGCAAAGATAGGGAAGCTTCCGGCGTACTTTTGCCCTCGACATCGGCCTTGCTGCCGCCATAAACTCTCTTTCTAAAATCCACATCGATAAAATCGCCCGTGCGTCGTATTTACTACCGGCGGGATAAAGTGTACAGCGGCTGCCAGTGATCACTCCTCAAGCAGAGATTAAACGCGCCGGTATCCTCGTAGCACAAAGGGCGCATGGAGGGTGGCTAAATAGGTCCGGCAGGAACTCGGTACTGTGACCTTCCGGACAAGTTAACACGCAGTTGCGCGCACCATACCTATACGGAGATTAGCAGACGGCTAATAATTTTGCGCGCTCTGTATTCTTACAGCAAAGTTCGGGGTTGAAGTAGCAAGAAGGTCGCTTCACAAGCTGCAGCGGCCGCGTTCATGAAATAAATGCAGCTAAAGTGGATGTTTAGGGGTGTTGGTACGACATAGCGAAAATACACAGCGCTGTTGTTTGTATCTTCCTTGTTCTAGTGCTCCGTCTTTTTGCGCTGGTTTCTTTCCGCTTTCATGAGTTTCAGAAGGTGTCATATTAAAGTGGTGAATTGTTAGCTTATCTCGTATTGCATTCCAGTTCGTTGATCTCACATTCACTGTCTCGCCTTCGCGGCGAAAGTGGTTTCTTATTTTTCTCTAATAAATACATAATGAGCAGCGCGGTTTTTAGGTGCGAAGCATCCCTTAGCGAACTTATGCGTATCTATCTATCTATCTATCTATCTATCTATCTATCTATCTATCTATCTATCTATCTATCTATCTATCTATCTATCTATCTATCTATCTATCTATCTATCTATCTATCTATCTATCTATCTATCTATCTATCTATCTATCTAGCCGCCTACGACTTTGCTGCTCTCCTGGCCGTTCCGTTAATGGGATGTGTGCCAAAATTGGTATGACGTAACATGCCTGTATGACGAACATAAAGGAAAGGTCATAACTTGAAAATCTTGATATGCATGTCATGAACGGCATCACTTGCTACGGTGTTGGTGCTCTAGCGGCCGTTTCGTTAACTTGATATATACCAAAGTTGGTAAGGCCTGACAAGAGTGCATGGAAAACATAAGGGGCAGATCCTATCATGCAAACGCTCACACGTATGTCATGCACAGCATAATATACATGACATGGTCTCTGGGCGCTCGCAGCCGTTGCATTATTTGGATATGTACCCAAATTGGTACGACGAGACAATTCTGTAAGGCCAACATAAATGACAGGTAGTAACAAGAAAGTCATGGCATTCATGTCATGTACGCCATGACATGCCCCCCCCCCCCTCTCATGGTGCGCTAGCGGCCGTTTCGCTATATTGGTATTGGTATTGCATGACGTGACTGTATGAAAAACATAAATCACATGTGGTAACATGAAAATCATGGTATGCATGTCATGTACAGCATGATTTACATGCCACACACGCGGTGCGCTCGCGTCTGTTTTGCTAGCTTGATATACACCAAAACTGGTACTGCGTGACGGGAATCTACGAGGAACATAAATGACACGTGGTAACATGAGAATCATGACATGCATGCTGTGTAGGGCATGGTTTACATTCCACCCTAATTGTGCGCTCGCGACCGTTTCAGCAGCTCGATATACACCAAAACTGGCTTTACGCGACGTGGCTGTATGACAAACATGAATGATAGGTGTTAACATGACAGTCATGACATGCATTTCATGTACAGCATGATTTATATGCCACAGTGATGGTGCGCTCGCGGCCGGTTTCTCCGTATACCCCAAAGTTAATTGTGTGACGCCCGGTCGTTATTTAACTCTTCCACCGCGCTTTACAACATATTTAAACGTGAGAAAGAGAGAGAGATAGAGAATTAACTTTATTCAGACCCTGAGGAAATGGATCATGGGAGCATTATGGGTTTCCATGGCTACCAATAGAAGTGCACTTGCGAGGAACCCAGCAAGCTAAAAATCATCATAATTTTTGGTAAGTAGGAAATAGCCACTATGCAATTTTTCGTCAATGAAAGGAGAACCATGGCACCCGCTAAACACCTCTAAGGCAATATGTGCACTTTGTTGGTGCTGTGGCTGATGACGATGAACAATTATGGCAGAGCCCTTTGTAATGGGTTGAAAGCATTCAACAACCCACTTGCTTCGCAATTCACATTGTGTGACTGACGCCTGGTTACAGAATTCGCGCTGTGTGATGCATGGCTGTTATTTCACTCTTCTACCACACTACATTACAATTGTTAATTTGGCTCCTTCCCAACATGAAGCCTGTATAGGTTGTTTTTGCAAAGCAGTTTTAAGCACCGGCATGGCGCTGAGGTAGAATACTGGGCTCCAACGCAGAGGGACCTGGTTCGAACCCCGTTGCATCCTCCAATTTTTTTTCTTTTTTCGTGCGATAGCGGTTACGGACACCGCCGGCGGCGGCGACGGACAACTAGGGCGCCAGAAACGGCCCTTGTTGTGATCTCATAACAGCTTTCGCTGTAAAACGGACATTGGCAGCGCCGAACCAACGAATGCAAAGAATAAAATCCCAGCAGAAATCGAACCCAAGCATTCTGCGCGGCAGTCAGGTATCCTACCACAGAACCACGCCACGTCTTGAAACTGCTTTGGAAAAAGACCCTATGCAGGCGTAATGTCAGTGCAATATCGATTGCGCTTGCAGTGCTGGCTATCTAGTTTTAGAACAAAGCAATAAAGATTACATATGTTGTCGCATGATGCAGATGTCATGCCGGATTAACGGCAATTGTGGTTTCAGTGTTGGCTACGCTTAATAAACATTACACTTGTATCCCTATGATTCAGGAAGCTATATTCAACCGCAGCTCTACCCCGAAGGAATACGCTAACGAAACTAGCGTGTGATATTGACATCATCGCATCGTAAAGTGGACTTCGTTTCGATAATACTGACGTTTGTGCAAGAAAGTGAGTTCTGACGTTACGTCAATCCATAGGTTACCTTTTAAACGCCAGTGTAGTGGACACGGCTGGTAAAGCCACAATGTGCACAACTGCTAGGCTTACAAAAACACGCCGATCCACCTCGTGACGCTTGGCCCGAAGCCCTAAATTGTAACACAGACAACTACTCGCTGATTGCTTCGCATGAAACGGATTCCCAGAAGGCTTGGGATTTGCCAATTTTGGATGAAAAACGCGACGACTTGCACGCGTACTTGCGGAGATTTGAGCGAGTGGCAACCGCTTAGGATTGACCGCTATAGAAATCGGCTCTTGGTGTGAGCATGTGCCTAACGGGCGACGCTCTAACTGTGATCGGCTTGATGACTCCTGCCGATTCATTGCACAACCAGTAGGTGAAGAAAGCCTTGCTGCAGAGGTTCCAACTTACGGCGCAGGGTTACCAAGACAAGTTTCGCAAGGCAAGAGCTGCGGATGGCGAAACTTGAACGCAGTTAGCCTTGAGAATTGCGAGTTATTTTGGTCACTGGATCGACACGGCCAACGTGTCGTAAACGTACGAAAGGTTACATGATCATATAATCTCCGAGCAATTCCTACTCTTTTGCCAACCGAAACTAGTTAACTTCTTGGAGGACCAGCTCGGTTTTTCCCACACACTCGCGAGGGCACAAGAAAACTACGGCTGGCAACGCCTTACCGCTGAGGTCGCTCGTTACATGAGGACATGTCGGGAATGTCAGTGACGCACGACACCACCGAAAAGGCTAGCGGGATTTCGTCAGCCAATCCCTCCACCTCGAAGAGCCTTCCAGCAGATCGGGATGGACATGCTGGGGCCATTTCCAACGTCGACGACCGGCAACAAGTGGATCGTCGTAGCCATATGGATCGTCCATCCAAAAAGTGGATCGTCGTAGCCTTTACTGCACACCTCACCCAGGCGATCTTGCGATACAGCCAGACAAGCCACCGCCGTACTACCGCCTACAACCCACAGACCCATGACCTCATCGAGCGTCTAAATAAGACCATCGCAGACATGCAGGACCATGTACGTCGACGTCGAAAGCGAGAGATGGGACGCCATCCTTCGTACATACCATTTCGTACATCCTTCCGTATCCTATCCTTCCGAACATACCATTTACAACACGGCAGTCCAAGAAACAACGCACATGACGCCGTTCAAGCTAGTTTAGGGGAACAGCCCCTCGAGGACGCTCGACGCACTGCTGCCGACCCTCCGTGACGAGGAAAACCTGGACGTTGCGCTTTACCTTCAGCACGCCGAAGACGCCCGACAGCTCGTCCGCCTAAGCATCAGGAATCAGCAGACGACCGACAGCCCCCGTTACATTCTTCGGCGACTCCTCATGGGATAACAGCCCGGCGACCATGTAACGGTCTGGACACCGATACGCCGACGCGGACACAGCGAAAAACTTCTTCGGCGATACATCGGTCCATACGAGGTGCTTCGACGTCTTAGCGCAATGAACTACGAGCTCATCCCGAACAGCATTACGAACTCTCAGGGGCGCCGCGGACTACCTGAAGTCGTCTATGTCGTGCGCCTTAAACAGTCTTAAGAATACGCGCTAGCGAACCTGAGGACTCTACTCATTGCTTTTTATTATTGTTTTTTCTTTGTGCATGCATATTTTTCCTCGTTCATGTTCTGCTTTAAGCACCAGGACGCTGATTTTTAAAAAGGGCGATGTCACGTGTACTCATTTTTTTTGTATTTCTATATCACCGATCCATTGCACATATAGCCACTACCTTTCGAAAACCACGCCCGAATGTTTGGGAAGCTTCCGGATTATTTTAGAATCTTCTGATTGGCCTGAGCACGGAAACGCGAACAGTTGAGTTTGCTCGGGAACTAGCGCAGCCACCAGCGATAAGACTCCAATATTCGATGCCACGTGTATAAATGCCGGCGCTCCTGGCCGCAGATCAGGTTATCGATCACCGACGCTCTGTGCGCCGCCATCAGTGGACAGCGTCTATGGCTGCAGTTTGAGTTTTCATTTCCCGGGCACAGATTAGCCCAAATAAAGAGTTCCATCTTGAACGCGCCATCTGCTGCCTTCGTCAACGTCATGACCACGTGACAATATCTAGCGTTACAGAGCCGCTTCGAGCTGTTGCCTCTCCGTGGAAGAAGATTAACGTCCTTGTTCGTTCAGGCATCAATAGTCGCCACAGAAACGCAACAACACATCCTTCTTATTCGCCAACAATCTTGCTGATGACGACAGCCTCTTTGTCAGCTGTATGCTTTCGACGTGCAGCGTCTAGTTCAATTGTCGACGTATTCCTTCTCGTTCTCGCGTCAAAAAACATTAGTGATTGTGACCGAGCTGACGAGTACTTTCCTGGGTTAAGATGCCGTGCTTGGTAGTTGACGCTTTTCGAACCCCGGATCTCAAGCACAATTCTCTTTGGAATGCGGCTTTTATGAAAGCCACAGATTCTGCAGCGAAATATGTCAACAGCATTAGCAGTAATACAAGTTTCACCACTCCGCATATTTGAGGTGGCTCTACCATTAGCGAGAAATATGCGTGTGTCCAAAGAAGAGAAACATAATGCTGTATTCTTACCTTCACGAAGATGAATATTTATCACAATATTTAGCGCATCAGTGTTGTCTGCTCTGTTGATGTTGTCGTCTTTGTTGCTCTTGTCGTCGTCGTTGTTCATCTCGCAATCGTCGTTGCGCTTCTTCCTGAATTCGTCGGCGTGCTTCTTCCTGGCGCCGGGCAGCCTCGGCCATCGCTCTCTGATATTGTTGTTGTGAGAGTTGATTAGAGCTCGGCCACATTGGCCGAGGAGCCATAGGGTACGCAAATGCCAACGATGGGATGTCATGGTCGACAATGACCAAAATAGCAACTAAAAGAAATGCAGAACCTGACCAGTTAGCCGTCCCCATGCTGATTAAAATGGGGGGTTCACTTGACCGTCCTTTTATGTAAAACGCGCTATTTACATATAATGCACAGAATTCAGATAGAATAATTGCCAGATCATTGTTGAAATTGTACTAGAATACATCTGTTCCTAATGTTGACAGTTCCATGACTGGTCTCCAGGAAAATACAGTTTCTTACGCTCATTTTCCACGACAATGTGCTTTTCACGTGCAAGCCCAGTCTCAAAAATGGAAGTGTTGTACATTGCCTAATTTAGCTTAAAGTACATTACCTACATTCAAAGTGGCAGTGGGTTATGAGCTAGTGTTGCAATAGATAGAGAAATTTTCTTTCTCGAAAGCACACGAGATGCATTACATCATCATATGAAAAACGCAAATTTTTCTATCGCCTTACCTGTAATTATAAACACTAAGATTTCTAAGAAATTATGTTTTCATCAAAATATTTCTTTGCTTCGAGCTTTTATTAAATCTTTCAATCTTGTTGTATCCTCCCTACGCAGAATATCATACCAGCACTCGAGTGCAACCTGGCATGCAGTCTGTTTTTCTATGGAGAGGCAACTGCCACAGTTCTTGTTGTACCACACTATACATGGCAATGCTATGCTTTAGCCTGCCCCCCATCTTTTCTCTACTCCTCACGCTCACTTGCCTTTCCCGCAGCTATGCTATACGTGTTTGCCTGCGTAATGGCATACATGGTTATCCAATGCTTCCCTTCTCTCTTTCACCTTTCCATCCTCCTATTCCCACTTCCCTTTCCCGCCCCATGCTACATATGCCTATGCTATACATGGTTCTCCCTGCGTGACGCCTAGCGGAGGCTTAAGACGGCTAGATACGATGACAACATACTCGCTTCCTCCTTTCTCTTCTTCTCACCCTCACATCGCGGCTCATCAGCATCACTTCTCTTTCCCGCCTCCTTGCTCTACATGCCTATGCTATAGATGGCTATAGTATGCATGGTTTTGCCTTCGTTACGCGAAGCGACGTGAGACGATGACGGCAGCATAGGATGACAGCATACGATGCAGTAGACGCCAGCCCGAGCCCTGAAGTGCTCCGCACTTAATATTAAATATCCTGGAAAACAACACCCTTTGTAGCGCCATACTGCAATTTTACCAGGATATTCAAATTCGTCACTGCTGTATAAAGCCGGGAGCCATTTTTTATAACTATAGTTTTTTCATCAGATATAATTCTTTTAACACAAAATTGGCTTTGTGGGGTACACCAATACTTCACTGACGTATTTCCGTGACGGATATGACGTTGATAAAAGGAACACTAGTGGATGAGAAATAAAAAAGTACAGAAAGAAAATGCCCCCACCTCCCCGAAGGGAACCGTGAGGAAATGCGAATGCATTTCTTGCGCCGAGAGTACACGGCGTAGTAATTTTAATGGCGTAGAGCTTGACACATCGACGCGCTCAAGTGTCTCCCTTTTGGGGGTCTCTTTCAACGAACGCTTCCTATGTGCGTTCGTAATCACCTCAGAAATGTTGCCACAGCCTTCAATGCAGCACAAACGCGTTTAGAACGCGCTGTTTTCAGGCTGTGCCAAGGCAGCGCAAACGCTACAAACGCGTTTCAAACGCACTGCATTGAGGCGGTGGCGCAGGGAGGAGAGAGCGAACGGCGAGAGAAGGAGCGGCGAAGCACTGCACCTACCCTCTCCTACACTCTCTCCACACACGCGGGAGCTCCGCCGAGCTCCCACGATGCGAGCGCCCTCACACGCCAGAGCGCGCTCCTCCTCTCCACTCACTCCCCGCTACTCCGCCCGCACCACCTGTTCCGGTTGCTAGGGGCGAGGATAAGCGAGCGCGCCCGCAGCTGTTGCTATGGGAGCGGGAGTGAGAGCGGAGAGGCGCGCGGACAACGCCGGATTTTTTTACATAGCCCGACTAAGAAATGCAATCGCATCTAAAAAGTTTTACCACCGGGAATCGAACCCACGCCATCTCGGTCCGCGACGACAGGCGCCCGCAGCTCTACCGACCACGCCACGGACATTTTTTTTTCGATTGTAAGTCACGTCACCCAAACGGGGCAACTGAATTTTGTTACACGACACAACAATCATGTAAGCACACATCTGCCGTCAACCACTGCATGAACAACATTGCGAATTAAAACCCCTTCATAGTAAGCAGGAGTTCTATCCTAGCCAACCATGAAGGAACACATGCTTTTCTTTTTTCTACCTCGATAAACCAGGCCACACTTTCTTGAAAATGCTGTCTTGGTGGTTTTCGATCCGAGTCACAGTAAAATTGAGCCATTCGCGAGTGCCATTTACTGTGCAACCCAATCACCATGATTAGGTCAAATTGTAACCCGTCCTATTTGTAATGCTGAGAGCCTAATTGAATGAGGGTCTAACGGAAATTCTTTTTTATTCTCCTCTGCAACACGCTCCAAAAGTAGACCCCTCCCAATAGTGCAGAAAGACATGGTAAGTCGTATCAGGGTGATTGCAGATTAAGCACTCGGAGCCCCATGGCATATACAAACCTCACTCCTCTAAAAAAGCTCTTATTTGTAGTGTTCCTGAGTGTAAATTGTTTAGATGGGTTAAGGGTGGAGGTTTTGGGCTGGCACATCTGTTCATCAAACAGTTGGTAAATAAGTTTTAGATGCGAAGCATCTTATAGCGGAGTTCAAACCGGTGGTGGTGGTGGTGGTGGTGTGCGGCGTGTCCACCCTTACTGCGCATGCGCATACGCTCTCCACACACCTCCTCTACACTTCCGCTATCCCATTACTTCCTCTCCACTCACCCTCTCCCGTTTCCCCTCTCCACTTCCCCTCTTTCCTACCCCTCTCCAATCTTCCTCTGAAACGCAAGCTAGACATGTCGAAATTCTCTCCTGCGCAACGCCGCGATGAGCACCAGCGCGTGCACGTCCCCTCCCCCTCTGTCTCCTCTCCTACACTGCCGCCCTCTCGCGAGCCTGTAGACCGCGTTCCCGGCTCGCCCTGTGAGAATTAACGGCCAGGCTAGATGGAAGACAAGACGCGCGTAGCGTTCCTCTTCGCGTTCCACGACGCGAGGTCGGTGCATGCCCAACTAACGCCAACGGAACGCGATCGTGCAAGTGCTCCGGCTTCGCATCGCCTCATGGTCCCCTTTAGTGGTAAATGGTGTAATTTTTCTATTTCCTTCAGGCAAGCGACCCCTTCCTGTTACCAGTGTACCAAATAAGACTTGGTCGACTGTTGCCGGAGTTTGTTGTTAGTACGCAAGTGATGACAGGTGCAGTAGAAGGCTATATGATGGAAGTTGTGGCAAGTGTGCGTTTTTTTAGCGTCCGCTTCTCTACCGACTACCTGTTCTCTTTTGGAAAGAAAAAGCTTTATCTGGATGTACGTGACATTGTGTTGCCCATCCCGATGTACAGAGCGCTATATGATGCTTACAAGGGTCAGAATGTACATAAGCGAGTTAAAAAATATGCAAGCAGCTCCAAGACCACGAGGCTCCACAAACGTGCCTTATATATCTCACATATTTTCCCGCACGGTGTTCTCTGTTGGTGGGGCTAGATTGGGCGGGGCAGTGCCGCCGTCTGTGAGCGATGTAGTGAAATATTGCGCCATGACACTAACGAGCACCGATGTAGAGCGATTCGGCGACGACACATTTAGAGCGCCTCGATACCAATGAGAAGCGATGGCTGCGCTAGCATCGAAAGGTCGCCCTTGACGCAGTCACATTATTTGCCTTTCGCTTCGTGTTAGCGTAAGACGGCTTGTTGTTGGTGTGATGCATAGTGATGCAAAACTATCGGTAAATTTACTACCGATAGTGTAAACAAACTATCGATAGTACTACTGTAGGTAAACTATCGATAGTGCAATCGGTAATATTACTAGCGATAATACTCTTACAAAATTTTAGTAAACAGTTAGCACATGCATGCAACATTCGCTACATCGTTTTTTACTAGCGCGCAGCTAGTGAAGCTCGTAAATTTCGTCCTTACTAGGCGGGGAGCCGGGGAGCCTTCATTAGTGTCATTAACTATACTAATATGATACCTATCTTGCCAGATGCTTCGTAGACGCCGTAGTAATTTATGCCGTAATTGAGACAGTCTTATGGAGAACTTAAACAAAACTTATTTTCTAGATTATATTGGAATAACAGTATTGTGATACGCGATGGCATAGATATATGCAACTGGGTAAAAAATTATCTGTGACCTCTCTAATTTCTACGAGTGCTAAGCAGTACAGTGTGTGCTATTCCAAAGTAGGTACATAAATAGCCGTCAAGCTGCTATTAGCGTATATGGCGCGTGCGTTGAAGCTTTGATATTCTTTGTGTGCTGGGCGCATGTTCTCACTTACGGTCCGTTCCTGCCTCAATGTACGTCGTTGTGATGCATACTTGCCGAGGTAATAAATAAAGAAATTCGCTGTTGTTAATTCATGCAAAAAGCCACGCCATTTTTATTTCCCCTTATAGTCCTGTAGAGTTAGTACGGTTACCAAGTTGCTGGTGTGGTTACTAACTTAGTAACGGACTAGTCATCCAAGTTAGTACAATTGATTTACTAACAAAGGAGTGTATTTCACTAACCTGCATCTTACTATTAGTATTTTGTTAGTGAATATGCCTACCTTTTTTTTTCTAAGAGTGTACTATCAATAGTTGTGTGAATAATGATGCTGCTGCTGGCCGGTGGTATTAATATAACATTTGCGATAGCGCATTGTGAGTACTATGAGCAATACTCAGTTCGCTTATTATATGAACAATTTTGGAGACAGAAATACATTTCTGCCGTCCAAATGGCGGAATATGTCCATCAATAAATTCATAATCAAAAGCAACCATTTACACAATAAAATTATTCAACTTGGTTCTTCATAGCCCCGCCACGATGGTCTAGTGGTTATGGCACTCGACTGCTGACCCGAAGGTCGCGGGATCAAATCCCGGCCGCCGCGGCTGCATTTTCGGTGGAGGCGAAAATATTTGAGGCCCGTGTACTTAGATTTAGGTGCACGTTAAAGAACCCCAGGTGGTCGAAATTTCCGGAGCCCTCCACTACGGCGTCTCTCATAATCATATGGTGGTTTTGGGACGTTAAACCCCAGATATTATTATTATAACTTGGTTCTTCACATTTTTTTTTTCTTTTGAAATTATTAAAGGCAATACAAATTTGAAGCAGCGAAGTTCTGCCCCATGTTATGGCTTCCTTTCCGCAACAGCTTAACAGTTTTAACTTAATTACCATGTGTCTGCCAAGCATTCTGTTAAAACAACACAAACATGTCAATTTTCTTGCCCTTCAGCCTGCTCCTCCTGCTCAGCTATATGCCACGCATTCGGGGAACCAAGTTTATGCATCCATGAGTTCGAGCGGTTGATTGTATAATATCGATAGTTCCTTTTTAAAATCGATAGTTCGATAGTAAATCAGCTATCAATAGTACCTATCGATGGTTCTGCATCGCTAGTGGCGCAGCTTCCACATGCGCCAACGATGCTTCACCACCGGCTACTGTTTCGAGTGTGATCACACCGACTAATAAAACTGCAGATAGGCAACCTTGTCGACGGGCAAATGTCGTGCCTTCGTGGAGCGAGACAGAGGCCAGCGGGTCGTAGAACGCCTTCGCGCATTCACGGATCAAACTACGAATCTGTGCCTGCCGTGTTGCTGAAACGCAGTTCGGTAGCGTATGCGTGAGCACAGGCGTAGGTTACTCGGGAGCGCACTTCGTGTCCTGTCTCTCCTCAATTAGCGACGCTTTGAAGAAGTGCGTATGAAGTACCAGTGTTTATTGTGTGCTTGTTCATGCCATATTTGTGCGCGATTCACGATACACTGTTTCCAGGTATGTGTTAACTTGAGCTACCACAACGGTTAAATCATGATGATGGGCGTCATTTGTCGGAATGGACATGAGCCACTAGGCGTCAACTGGTTGCATCCACTTCAAACGGTGTTATAGCTGCCGAACGCCAATACACTTTGCACAAGCTATCATACATCAGTGTACAATAAATAATCAACTATTTCTGTGAAGACACGTTTCACTGTCGCCTCATACCGATTCCTATGACGGAGGAATCAGCAATGTTTTTTTCACCAATTTCCCGTTCAGTTACGGTAGGACCCCACTGCTCCCGGCAAGAGAAGACACTGCGTACACATGTCCCAAATGCTGGTCGTGACCCTTGCCATATCGGGGAAGTGGGGGCAACAGTCTACGAGCACACTTAGCCTCGCGAAAAATAGGCTCATAGAGAAGCAAAACGCAATCGGTTTTACCGAGAGGCAATTAGCCAACGACTTAGCAAATACTTATCTCCCCCTCGCCAAGGTTGGGGATTGGCCGGTAGGGCGTGGAAAGAACATGGGACTCGCGGCACCTGAGCTAGGCAAACCCTTCACCGTGTCAGAGATCAGACATGTTTTCTTCAATCTAAATGGCAGATCGCCACCCTTCTCAGAAACCTAGAAGACAGGGCAATCGAGATAGTCACGGCAGAAATCAATGATGTATGAAAAATCGCATACTTAGACCGTGCACTTACCGTGTGTAGGATGCGTCTCCGCTTCCAAATTAGTTCGTCATGATTGTCTACTCTGTTGGTGCTGTCGTCTTAATTGCGTTTGTCGTCGTTGTTGTTCTTTCTGCACTTGTTGTTGCGCTTGCTGCTGTACTCGTCGTAGTGCTTCTTGACGACGCTGTTCAGCAAGGGCCATCGCTCTCCGATGTAGGGCGTTTTGCGCATTTGAACTGGAGCTCGGCCACATTGGTCGGGGCATAGGGTCAGCAAATTTCGGCCATGGGGCTTTGTGGTCAACTACGAAGAAAATAATGGCAACTAAAAGTATTGTAGAACAAAAGAAGTCAGCAACCACCATACTGATTAACGAAGACTGGTTAGCGCAGTCTTATTTTAAATCCCTTTATATAAATATGAATGCACGGAATACACCTCATTCATCAACTGTTCTGACAACACGTCTGTTTGTACTTTGACATTTGCATGCATGCTTCCAGCGCATGCAAATTTCTCGATTTTTTTTTCACCTACGACCTTCTTGTCTCGTGCAAGCCTAATCCATAAAAAGAGACTATTGTGCGTTGTGCAATGAAAGTAAAAAGAAAAATACCCGCCTTCAAGGAGTCAGTGCGTCGTACTTATTGTTGCAAGAAATCCAATATTTTTTTTCTTTTCGAAAGCATGCAAGAAATATTACGTCCGAGAAATATTAGCATATTAAAAATGCGAACTCGCCTGTAATGTCACCAGCAGGATTTTTTAGCAATTTTTTAAATAATTTAGATATTTCAAATCCTGTTCTCTATCGAACCTTCTGATCTTGTTCAATCCTTCATAATTAGAGTAGCATATTAGGTGTCAAGTTCAACGTATCATGAAACTGCCTTTACTGAAAGAGCGTCTCTGTGCGTGTTTGACCGCGGGAAAATGCTTTGCAATTCACATTGGCGTGTAAACAGCCTACAGACGCTGGTTGAAAATGAACACTGAGTGCTTAATGACGTCGTACTGCGTCCCTCATGTGCTATCAGACAGGCATTAGAAATGGGTTGTCTGGTGTCGTTCAGCATCACTTTTGCATCAGAGTCCGCGATAGCCATGTACATGAGTATTTCGGGTGGCGGAATTAGTCTTGAACCGCAGAACCTAACATTGAAAGATAATAGAAATGTCAAATGTAAGAGAATTGCTACCTTCGAATTCATTACAAATCTGTGAATTGATTCTTTTCGCTTCTAGTTATCGTCTACACAGAACTGTATTCTCATTGCACTACATTCCGCTTTTAACCTTGTATGTATTCGTGAAAATGAAATTGGTGAAGCTATGCATGTACAGTTTAAATGTCACACTTCTATGATAAACGAAAATAGCAGATAGCATTACCTGAACGATATGGCAGTTAGATTAACCAACAAGTAATAAATGAAACAAAATAAGGCTCGTGGTTTTAGTGACTGCGATACTAGAAAATACACTATTACTACTATAAATACGCTATTACTACTTGAAAATTTCACTATTAGAGCCTCTATGCCCTGTTCAACTGATTTTTTGTTCTAAACTCCTGTCACCACTTATATATATTTCGAAATGGGACACAAGCTTGCGCAATGGACTTTGTTGACATTCAAAAAAATATCTATTTTTCTATCAATCTGACACTGACATAGATATTCAAATTTATTATAAGTCTACTTCAACTTGACAATAAGCGTTTTACTCGTCTTGACGTTTTGTATAAGTTCGCAAATTCTGTATGCATGAACTTTTCCAGCGATTTCCTTTGTTTTTAACGACATATTCTTGATAGGCAACCATTGATGTTAACGATATTTTGAACCTGAAATGATGTATTCATTTCGGCGATCATAGCCTAGCAGAACATTACAGAAGGCTATTCTGTTCATATACAGTGTTCATGTATAATGTGTTTATAAGCAACTCTTGAGATTTTTTTTTTCGTGCCTTTTGAATGCTTTCATAGATTGACATGATGTGTAAATAAGTGAATATTTAGATATGTAGAATTCCCTCTTCTCTCATAGGGTAGTTCGGCCACGGACTAGACAGGTGGCGCATACTACGCAGGCTTCATGAATTTGTGCACTTTCACATTGAGTGTAAAATATTTACCTTAGCTATGGAAAGCATACGCAGTCCCGTATGTGTGGCACGTTCAAGAGGTCACCGTTAATTTCCAGAAACAAAGACTATCTATATTAATAGATTTACATATGCTTTCCATCTCAGATTGTACATGCTTCAGTAAAAGAACCGCCGTCGACAGTAATTTTTATACCAAACGTGGATGATCGTCGCCAATTTCTTAGTGACTTGAGATTGCGACACGACCTGCACAGCTGTTTCTTCTCTCGTTACAGCTGCTTGCAACACAATGCTCGGCACCGAAGGAGTCGATAAATTTTCAATCTACATTCTGCGTTCGCATTCAGACGAGCCATTCACAGTCAACAAAAAGGATTCGCGCAATTGTTCCTGCCGACCTCTTTAAATTTCGCAAAGCGCCTGACCTCTATTCGGTGCCGCAGGTGTTCACCGATAGCATGAGCCTGCTGAGTGCACTGTGGGCGAATGTGGTATTTCGCGAAGAAAATTAAGCTTTCGTTTTCATTCATGACTGCCAGCGCAAACAGGACACGGTCGAGAAAAAGAAACGAATACACGGGCGCTGTCCAACCACTGAATGTTTATTAGAAGACCAAAGGCATATAAGGGTAGGCAAGAGATTATCATCTCAACCACACTCCCCCATAGAAAACTATGAAAACCCCCAGCAATATTAGCATACATAGATGATCACAACTGTGCACGTTTCAGGAAAGCCACTTCCTCATCAATCAGGGCAATTGAAAGGTAGCTCACGCGCATGTATTTTCTTTTTACTGTTTCAACCGCCTCCGTTATTTCCTGAATACCCTGGCTCTTGCGCCTAGTCACCACGAAGCTCTTACTATGATCCGGTGCTCAGCCGCACTGTATGCAATGGAGGGCAAGGTCCGACGTTGGCGCGCCCTTCAAAGAGCTAGCACGCTCTCTAAAGAGGATGTCGAGACACCTCCCCGTCTGTCCTATGTAGGTGCCACCACGGGACAAGGGTATGGCGTACACAACGCCATAGACGCAGTCAACGAACCGTGTATAGTATTTTATGGAACACTGCCGTTGAACAGAAGCCATTCCTCTTTCTTGCACTCTTCTCTCAATGATTGCGCACACACACCCCAGCTTTCTCCAGGCGCTAAAGGCAACATTCACGTCGTAATGATCGGCTACCTTTTTTCAGGTTACGGGAGAAAGAGTGTAGAATGAGGGTAGTCTTGCTACGTCTTTCTGGATGCAAACCCGCTGCAGTTATTTTGCGACAATCACTTCGCCCCAGTTTCAAGCGGTGTAACAATCACTGTGAAGTAGAGCAAGAGCTAAGCACGGGAAACCCTCTACTTCCAATCTATTCACCTGACGCCCAAGGTCCCTGCACTCTAAAAACTAAGAGAGCACCGGGCACTCTATTTGGAGGAGTACTTTCTTGTCCCATATTGAACTCTCCTTTCCACAGTAAATCACCTCTTTTCGAGGTGAAGTTTAGTAATGCCCCCATAAAGGGTTATGGTACTCCACCTTAACAGAGTAACGTTACACTTGTCGAAACAGAGTCGCAGAACCACTCCAAAGAGTCGAGAAAAAATAGCAGAACTCGGACAACTTGGGTTTTAAAATTGCCTTTGAAACGCTGATGACCCAAACGTGTCTATAGATTCCTCTACGCATTCAAGAAGCTGGTCGTGCGGCAAAGAGTAGTACAAGTCCTTAATATCCTGTGTACTGTGTTAGTTTGCTTGAGAATGTCAATGACAGCGTCAGAGTTCCTTACCAACAAAGGGTCGTCTAACGTTAAGTTTTTAGCTTGTCTTGCAAGAACCTCACTGCCGACTTTTGCCAGGTCCCACTTTCTGCTACAATAACACGCCACAGGCAGTCAATTTTGTTGCTTTTCGCTGAGAACATCTCAAGGCTGATCTTTTTGCAACTCTCTATCGCCTTAGAGCGCTCTTGAAATCCAAGGGTGCCAGTGAGATCTTTCGCGCGCTTCTTCATCTTAACCAGACAAGTCTCACCACCCTGGTTGAAAACTGATTGCAGGCCTGTACAGCCTTCGCGTTAAACAATGAACGAGAAAGAACAGCAAAGCATCCTTCCTTGTCAGCCGGCAGCAGCGACAAGGAATGTGCCTTTAGGTACAGAACAGCGTTTTCAGTATTGACAACTTTGTTCGAAGGCTTACATCTCGCGATCACCTGCACGCCTTCAGCAACCCATCTATCACATTCGGAGTCAGGAGCACGACGAGTGACTTGCCTGACCAGGGTGAGGAGCTCGTGTGGCGCTTTCGAAGTTGCCACCGGTAGTTGGATCCGAGGCTTAGGGTGCGCTCGACATTGTCGGGAACAAAAGCATAGCCGAGAACATGCACATGGTCCCTGGTCACTGGAGACTTCCTTGGTGTGATGGCCCGCAGATAGCTGAGCGACTGGCACCACATAAGCTCGACGTTCCAGTCTACGAGGCTTCAGAATTCACATTTCTTTTTTCTAGCTGCTGTGCGTTCATCTCCGAGACGCTCTAGGTGCAGGGCTTGACGGTAGAGGCGAGCCTGACGAAGCCACTCAGAGCGTAGAATCTTGGAGACCCTTATACCAGGCCAACAGAGGGAGTGAGGCCACCAAACAACGCCTTGACTTCGGGAAGAGGTATCTTGACGCGGATGCAGTACGCCAAAGAGCGTGCGCGACAAACAGCTAAGCTGATTAGACTTACGAGAAGAGAAGGGCTTGTGGACGGGGAGAGACAGATGCCCGATGTACTAGAAATGTAACTTATAAGTGTTGAGGCCTGGGCTAGTTGGTTGGTAATCATACTGGCAGGGTTTTGCAGCGCGCGAACATAGGAAAAAAGGACAGAGTAGACAAAAAAAGCGCTGACTTCCAACTGACTTTATTTAGCAAAGTGGCAAAATATATGAGAAGAAAAGGAAATAAAAAATTACAGCATATCCACGGGTGAATGATGAAGAGCTTGGGCGAAGCTCCTGAAGCAATCATGGTTACACCGTGAAAAGTTCAGTGGTTTCGCCCAGCAGTAATCGAAGCGATACGCCGCTTTGATTATTTTTCCTCTTTTTTCTCTTTTTCAATTCACTTTATTTTTGTTTTTTTGTGCGTGTTTTTATTGTTTTTATTTTTTGCTTTTTAATTTTTTTATTATATTATATTTTTTTTCTATCTCTACGGGACAGCGCCATCTAGTATATCGTCAACCAACTGCAGTTTGCATGCATCTCTATGGGACAGCGCCATCTATTGAATGATACGGGAGACGCGACGGCGGGGACACGCCGCATGGAGCGACGACCGACCAGGTGATGCTATTGGCCGCGAGGAGCTACGGAGTCGCCCTCTATCGGACGCGCCTCGATTGCGTGCTTGGTAGGATACCTGCCGGTGCGCTCCTTAGAGGTTTTGCTGTCGGCACTCTACAAAAACACCTCGCGGAAGCCCTCCAGGGCATTTCTGTAAGTACTTTCGAAAGGCATTGTGTTGTTTACTGTCAGAATAATCATTTTCGACGAACTGAATGCACAAGCTAGTCTACAGTCGCTGTCTCTTTGCAGAAAACCGAGCACCCGCTTCACGCGGTCACCGCGTTGGAGACCCCTCAACCGGCCTCTTGCGTGAAAGGTAGTCAATCGCTGAGTGCAAACTATGTGAAATATCTCGTTAGAGTAGACTGCCTGTATAACCTATTGGAGCATAACAGAAAGAAGCCTCAAGCCAGCGATCGCATGGGTTCGCGACGACTGAAGGTTGCATGTATGCGCGTGTATGCGCATACATGCAACCTTCAGTCGCATCTGCATGTATGCGCGTCTGTATGCATGTTCGTACTGATGGTTTCGCTTTTGCTACGAGCGCGTTTTGGCACCGCACTGTGAACTGTAGGCCGCAAAATATGAGAATTTGTAAGTACACAAACAACTACTGCTGCGCTGACGCTATCAAAGCAGTTCAAAAACAATTTCGTTACAACTACGGCTTTGGTGCGCATGGCAACTTTGTGATGTGCCGTCCCGACGATTCAGTGTTTTTTTTTCTCGGTCTAAATTCGTGTACGTTTCCATGTCATTTGACAAGTTGTCTCGCACTGCGTATTGATCGGTCTTCTCAGCGGGCAAATGCCGCAGCTTCTGTTTCTTTATTCAGTGCATTCGTTTCGTATCGTGCTCACACAAAACGTGAGCAAATGCGACGCCTTTTTTTAATGCTCCTTAGTTATCGATCCCCTTGCATTCCAGTGAACTTCCCGCTCTATGTCATCATCAAATTCATAGACTAAAGCTTCACCACTTCGAGATTGCTGGTGGAAGGAGAAGCAGTCTACGAGACCGAGCATGTAGTAGCATGCAACGCCAAGGAAAAGAAAGAAAATACAGTAACGTTTGCCGGACTTGTTCAGGAAACGTCGGCTGTGAACTAGGACCCACATGAACTTGAAATAGCGCTGAATAAAACAGAAGTTATTGCAGCAACCAGCACCCGCAAAACAGGATAGTAATTATTTGGCGAGTACCCTAGCAATTTTGGCAGCAGTGTCGTGTCTAACGCCAACAGGGTCACGGGGTTGGAGAGCCCCAACGTGAGTTTGAGAGTGGCACAAATAAATTTGGGCTTTTTAGCGCATTGTGTTTGCGTCAGGGGAACGCAAGCTCGACGGAAAAAGTGTTATTGCCAACATAAATGCAGCACACAGCCGCAGCATTTGACTCACGCTGGTCCACCAGCAAACGTCGCCTAGCTTATGAAGGCGAAAGCCTTAGATGCCTCTTCGAACGAGAAGATTGACCATCGGCGGCGTCAAGACCAGTGAAGCAAAAAATAATCGTCCCGTGGTGACGTCACTATATGACGTCACCACGACGTCGCAGATCTCCTAAATTTGTAACTTCATTATGACATCACCCCGACGTGACATAACGTGATGTAACATGATGACGTATTCACACGACATGGTCCCTTTGCATTGCCTCCGTGATCGGTGGGCCGATCACAGAGGCAATGCAAAACTTATGTAGCTTATGAAGCAATGCAAAATTTATGTAGCTTATGAAGGCGAAAGCCCTAGATGCTTCATCAAATAGGAAGATTGCCCGTCGGCGTCCCACGTCGGCGGCGTCAACACGACTGATGCAAAAAATAATGGTCACGTGATGGTGTCACCATATGACGTCATCATGACGTCACAGATCGCCAAAATATGTAGCGTCATTATGACGTCACATAACGTGACGTCACATGATGACGTATTCACATGTCATGGTCGCTTTGCATTGCCTCCGTGATCGGTCACGGAGGCCGTGCAAAACCGCGTTAGGTGCAGATGGCTTTTGGAGGGGGGCGCGGAAGAACCAATACATCGACTGACAAGAAGAAGATGGCTTTCGCCTTCTAGTCATCTTTATCGAATGCATAAGAGACCCTGTGCGTTTTTTTAATTCAACGTATCTAAACAATGACTTGCGCATCTGCAGCCGATTTTGTGGACGCTGAGCACGAGGCCGACGATCACGAGGTCGCAAGGGAGGGTTCTGAGATGGCATCGCACGTGGTAAAAGATTGCGCCTTTTCCATCCAGTGGCAGATAAGCATCATTAGCCGGCGGGAAGCGCGCGCGAGCCATCGTCTCAGTGCGCGCTGTCTGCTACTCACCGAACATGGCAGGCCCGACGCGGTAACGAAAGTCTTCGTCGCGGAAATGCTTGTTGCACACAAGACTCGTAGCCGATGGCTACTTGCCGGTTCTTAGCTTTACATCCCATACTTCACGCAGTTCTGGTCCCGCGGTTACCGGTGCAGGCTGACAATGGGCTCCGTTGCGTAAGCGCGGCACTGAGCAGTAGAGCCCCATGTTCGGCGCCTTCGGAGACAGCCACTCTATTACAATGGTTTCAATTGACTAGAAAATGAGAGAAAACTTCCGGATTTGAACAGACCGCAGCACATTTGGGACTCGAACCACGCGGCAGTGCTCCACAAGCAGCCGACGCGGCCGCTGATGCCACGTGATCCTGCCAAGCACGTCACGTCGACGGTGGCGCCGGCGTTTCCAGTGGTGGGCCTCGAGGCCAATAAGGAGCTTCGCCCTTAAAAGCAAACATACAGCCTAATCAAAGTCACTGTGATCGAAGCACGTGGAACGGATCCACTATTCTATTGCCTTAACTCCCGGCCAAGTATTCACGTTCTAACTGTGATAATACAACTGATGGGGGGCTTACGCAGTTTTCACCTAGTGAGTGAATTATTTCTGTTTCGATGATCTCGCGGGTTAACTGATCCCTGTGCCTGTGAAGCAGAAATAATTCACTCACTAGGTGAAAACTGCGTAAGCTCGCCATCACTTGCATTATCACAGTTACAACGTGAATACTTGGCCGGGCGTTAAGGCAATGGTGGATCCGTTCCACGTGCTTCGATTAGAGTGACTTTGATTAGGCTGAATGTTTGCCTTTTATCTTCCTTTCCCTCTCATATATTTTGCCACTTTGCAAAATAAAGTCAGTTGGAAGTCAGCGCTCTTTCTGTCTACTCTGTCCTTTTTTTCCTATGTTCGCGCGCTGCAAGACCCTGCCAGTATGATTACCAACCAACTAGCCCAGGCCTCAACACTTATGAGAAAAAAATTGAATGTGAAACAAATTGCTAGGATCGGATGGGATTTTCACCCGCGCCCTCTGCGTGGCAGTCGGGTCTTGCACCACAGGGCCACGCTGGTGCTTGGAACTCCTTCGCAAAAATATTCTATACAGGCGTCATTTCGGGCAAGGAATCACGTTAACATATGTAATATAGCGTGGCAGAAGAGTAAAATAACAACCAGTCATCACACAATCCTAATAGCGCAAAATGTGTGGTGTGAGGCTTCCCACCAGCGTTGCGTAGTTGCCACTCTAAAATTGAAATGACTCCGAAATCGTTCCACATTTTCGCGACCCCGGAATGGAATGGTAATCGAATGGGGACAAAGCTTAGAGGAATGGAATGGAAATGGAATTAAGCGCCTTTTGAACGGAATGGAATTGGAATTGAATTACGTCTTTTTCTGAAAATAGAGTACACTTTCGTCTACGTGCTGTTTTTCCAACATCTCACATTAGTAAGTCATAGCCTTGAATTTAACAATAAATCGGTATTTTTAAAATGGCTTGGTTGATTACAAGCACGGTACATTTATAAGCAACGCGCCTACTACAAAATGAGGCATACGTTAGTGTACAAGCAAATGTATTACCCCAGGCGATACTGAATGGAGAAAGAAACTACCCATGCGCGTTGGTTCGCACTGATACCCCATACGAAAGTGGCGAATACTATATGCACAGCCTGATCTTTATCTCACAAGCAGTTTAATACATGACACATGTAAATAACCTTTGCGACAAGGCAGACACTGCATACCTGCGCACGGGCGAACACAAAAAAATTCTCCTCACCCTATCCATGTTTGCGAATCGCACTTGACCAGCGTCAGTGCTCACGAGCAGTGCGGCCCAGTGTTCCGTATTCGATGCAAAGGCATAAGGTGCGCGAGAGGTGCACTTTTCCCACTAAAACCAGCAGATCTAGAGGGTTTTGTTCCCCATTAACCAAATCTTAGTTTTTTCCATATTCACGACCGCTCCAGACGCGTGGCAAAACTGCTTAGTCTTCATGAATACTACTTTTGTCATCATAAAAATACGCTATGTCGTCATTTTAGCATTGACACACTTAGGCTTAAACAATAATAAAATATCACCATTCGTTCAAACATACTGACCATGCAAATACTATACGTAGCGGAAGAACTGCCCCTATGGCAGGGCTGGGCAGTATCGCGATACAAGAGTATCGCGATAGTATTTCAGAGATACTTTTGGGTATCTGTATTTCTGTATCGAGATACATTTGAAAAATGTATTTGTATCTCAGTAGTGAAATACTTTTATCATGTATCGTTTGTATCGCGATACTATGCAGGACACGGGTATCTCGTTAAATATTTTTTTTGTCGGAAATGAGTTGAGGCGTGTTTTCAACGGGGGAATGACGTTTTTTTGTGCGAGGACAAGCAAAGGCGCGCCGCCGGTCGTCGACAGATAGAGCGGACATGGTTTCCCCTCAAGCACAGAATTGCCCATGTGGTAAAGGGCGCGACGCCGCAGATGGCAGAATCGCGGAGGCAGTGTTGTCGGCCTCTGCCGACGAAAGTCGTTCTCTCTCAAGGCCAGTGCAGCACGCCAAATTTTTTTCAGGTGGCAAGCCATTACTTCGTGCCCCCCGCGCGGATACCGCCTTGGAACGGAGGCTTTGCAACGCTTCGCGTGCGTTCATTCTCAAAGCGGCGGCATTACCAGAAGCAGTTCCCGTAGTCGCGGCAAGTGACTAGAAGATGGCTATCTTTGTCGCGCTTTCAGCCACCTCTCGAACGTGCCAGTGTGCGTTCCAAATTGATCACAAGCGTGAAATGGTCTTTTGTGGTACCAGGCCGCCCCCACCGCCGGAGCCGACTTGCCTGTTGCGGCTTGCTGAATTGGGTGCTGGTAGCGTCGGTGGTGGTGACAGCTTTATTGAAGAGTGACCCTTTCGACACAGGCGATGAGTGCTTGCTGTAGTTTCTGAAGGGGCGCTCTGAGCAGCTTTCCCTGTTTCCACGTCTGTTTAGAGAGCTGGCAGGAGCGACTTGGGAGGGCTTAAACCCTCTGACCCCCAAATAACGTGATTTTAGGAAGCCAATGTTTGAATCGTGCAGTTTTGACATATTGGGCTCCATTGCACGTAGGAAATTACGACCAGCGGAATCCTCAGCCGTCTGACCCGGCGCCGACAGGGCCACATGGCTGAGGATTCCGAAGAGCTTATTTGAGACGCTCACAACGCAACTTCCTCAGCAAAGCATATCTTATGTACAAAATAAATGTATACTTTTTCTCAATTCCCTGGTGTTCATTAGTGATTCGAGTGATTTGCTTAAACTCTGCTGTTTCTAGCATGTCTCATGTTGTTTTCACCAAGTATGTCGATTTCGGTGTCCAATCCTTGTTACTGTAGCTGTGAAATTGTGTATTTTCTATTGCAATTGATAGGTGTAATTATGTTATTATTACTAATTATGCACTTTGTACCCTCCCCCCTCTGTAATGTCTTAATGGCGCTGAGGGTACTGTAATAAATAAATAAATGAACTGAAAGTTTCTACGCGCTGCAACTTTAATTACATTATGCTGCACTAATAAATGTCTTTGCGTAGTATGAGGTCTTTGAAATAAATAAAAGTATTCCAGTATCTGTATCGCTGTATCTGTATTCCAGAATACTTTTTTTCGTCTTATTGCAAGAGTATCTCCGAAATATCCCGTTACGTTAAAGGCAAATGCATCTCAGTATCTGTATTTTAGGCTTCCAGTTCATGTATTTCGATATCTGTATTCCGGAATACTTTTCTGAGTATCTCTGCCCAGCCCTGCCCTATGGTAATTAGTAGGGTGGTTGTACTGCACGAGATATGTCACCAACCTATACTATCCCTCGACCTTGGTAACGTATTTTGCATACTTGTTCAGTTCTTAATGCATCTGATGGCATCAGGTTTAAGGGGAGTTCTTTCACTCGATAAAACTATCAAGATGCCTCTCCTACGTTGAGGATTTACAGGAATGGAATTGAAGTGTCCGGCCGTTCCAGGAGTAGGAATGGGTCAAGTTTTTTCATTCCGAGGAATTAAAAGAAACGGAACTGCTATAAGTCTAATTCGCCGGAATTGAATTCAAATGGAATGGAGGCTCCCATTCCGCAAAACTGCTTCCGACCCACTGCAAAGCGCTCAGCCATAGTTCTGCATTATCGTCAGCCACAGCACAGAGTGCACATGTCTTACAGATGTGTAGCGGGTACTACAATCCTCCGAAAAATGACTAAGAGTGGCGTATTAGGAACTTCGCTACTTCAGAAAAATTACGATGACTTATGGCATAGTGGGTACCTTGCATGTGTACTTGCATTAGTTGCCCCAAGAGACTCTACAAAAGGCTCTACAAAGTCCGCTCTTCCAGCTTTCGCTGTGCATGTGCTGCGTGTCCCGCGCACGCCTGGTGACCCTTTTATCAGAACAACGGTCTCGGACATCAATAAGTAGACTCAATGACGTGCTGCTTCTGAGATTGTGCTCACTCCCTTGACACAAAGAATTGAGGCCACTAAAAAATCGTATTTTTATTTCGAGAAAATAAATGCTATGACTTTGAAATTCACACTGATTTGTGCAACTTGGTAGGAATTTGTGGTACAGTTACTTCCGCTCCTCTGAAGAACGTGTTTTACCGTTGTCCCACTTTCCTAAGAGAGGGGCAAGTAAGTACATCACAAACCAATATTTTTATGATTACATGAACTTCAAATTTTTGCATTAAAAAACCGTTGCGGAACATTTCTTTTCGCTCCGCAGCAGAAATGAACAGAACTTTTGGCGGTGGAACGAAACTAAAACCGAACTGAAAAACATTTCGTTCCGACATCCTGGTTGCAGGCGACTCCGTCCCGTAAGTGCCGTACGAGTCAGCAACATTTCTGTCAGGTTCTTACACGAATCATCAATGAAAGGCTGCGCGAACACGTCCGTGAGGTCGCTGAATACCCCTGGCAAAAGTGACGGGATACCATTCTAGTACAGCGTTTCCTGCGGTACGATCCAATGCAGGTAGATTTGGGCTTAGGTATTCAGACCACAGCTAGAATTTGGTGTGCAATAGGCTCGCCGCTAAAATCATATCTCTGTGGTATAAGTTAGGAGAGCACTTGGACAGTGACGTATACTACACCATGAGGGGAAACTCCCATGGAGCCCTGAGGTCGCCCTAGGTTCATAGCGCACCTACAGGGTGTGGTGGTGGTACAAAACATTTTTATTTCATAAAATTAGCGAAATGGTTTATGTGTAATATACTGCATGCTTGAGTGGCAAAAACCTATTCCGGGAAGTCAATGGAGCTGGCCGCTGCCCGAATTCGCGTCACCAAGGAGCGCTGAGCATCCAAAGTATAGCATCCGAGCAAGTACTCCTCCCAAGCCTCTCTAGTTGGGATGAGATGGCGAAGGGGGATGACAAGGGAAGTGGCTTGGTGGGGCACGAAGCTACGACGTGATAGGTGTCGGCGAGGACCTGACAGGCCGAGCAGGTGCCATTGGTTTCCGGCAAAAATTGCCTGGCGACCGCCGGACTGAGATAGGTGTCCATCTGGAGGCGTAGTAGTCGTTCGTCCACTTTTTCCAGACCACGCACAGGGCCTGGGTAGAGGCGGCGCGAAGCACGGTAATAGGCCAGAATTTTGCGGAAGCGCGTCAAGTTCGTATTGCCAGATTCCATCTCGCGACATGGAGGGGCAACGGCCCAGACGAGAGAAGTGCGGGCAGCGACATTCACCGCCTCGTTGCCGGGCAAGCCCGAGTGGCCTAGTGTCTATACTATGCGAATGATGTGAGGGTTCAAGCGTCAAGAGGCTGCCCGAAGCAGGCGAGCCGCCAGTGAGGCGATGGAACCCTGATGGTAATGAGAACAGGCCGAGCGTGAGTCCGTCAGGATGGTGCGTGAGGTGTAATGCCAGGCGGCCAAAGCAATGGCAACCTCCCCAGCTCGCGTTACAGTGTCCGCTCTAAAGGAGAGGCCATCGACGTGTTTTGCCTCTGTGATCACGGCGGCCGTGAAGTGACCCGAGGAGGAAGGGCCCGAGACTTCCACGTAGAAAATGCCAGGACGATCGGTCACGCTTTAAAGGGCGCGGAGCTTGCTAGTCGACGGTCGGAATGTAGCTCAGGGTTCATGTTGCAGGGTAGTGGTTCTACCTATAGTTTTTGACGCCAGAGTTCCGGTATCGGTGTCAGAATGTCCTTGTTAGATATCGTCTTCAGGTCAAGTCTGTGTAGCACACGGCGCCCTGAAGGCGTCTGCGACAGACGATTGATTTCACTAACGCGATGAGCTTCCCGCAGCTCTGCAAAGGATATGTGCACCTCCAGTGCCGTGAATTGGCTGTTAGAGGTGGCAATGCGAAGTTTTAATGCGCGTTTGTACACTGAACGGAGGAGGACGTCCAGCTGGCGCTAGTGTTGACGATGCAGGCGAAGATAAGGCGAGGCATAGAAGACGCGGCTAGTTACAAACGCGTGGGCCAACCGCAGGGACTGGGTCCCGCGGAGGCCGCCGCGCTTGGTAGAGACACGCCGTACCATACGGTTCACCTATTCGCTGGTGCGTCGGATGCCTGCTATTGTGCCCTTGAGATCCAAGGATGATGTGAGGTGAAGCCCAAGAATCCTATGTTGTCAACTAACAGGATGGGACCAGACGGAAGAAAAATCGGTGGGGGCGGTAAGCAGGAGACCGAGAGAAGAGCCGATTTAGCTGGAGAGCACTCCGGGGCGCACGAAGCAGCGTAGGTGTCCACCAGAAAGGCAGCCTTTTCTAAGCTTTCTTCGATTTGGGCTGGGGAGCCGGTGTTAGTCTAAATTGTAATATCGTCAGCATATAGTGCGTGGTGTATTCCCTCGACCTCGAGCAGAAGGGAGGAGAGGTTCTTCTTGGCCAGGTTAAAAAATAGGGGTGACTGTACTGCCATGGCCAGGTTAGGGGTGACAGTACTTCATGGTCAGGTTAAAGAATAGGGGTGACAGTACTGTATAGAATCAAGGGGGATGAAAGCGGCGCTATGAGATAGAAAAGCGCGAATGTAGTTGAATGTATTCTGTCCGCAGTTTGTGGTAGATAGATTAGAAAGAATACTACTGTGTCTGGCGTTGTCGAACGCCCCACGAAGATCGAGAGCTAGCAGGGCTTTTTCGTTACGGGGCATAGGGGTCGGTTCTATAATATCGTGTTGAAGCTGGAGCAGGACGTCCTGCGCCGATAGATGCGGGCGAAGGCCAAACATCGTGTCGAAAAGGTAGCCCTGGCCTCCAGGTAAACGGAAAGGCGGTCGCGTACCATGGTTTCCAAAAGCTTGCCGGCGTGGGAGGTAAGTGAGATGGTTCTCAATTGCTTGATGCTTCCAGCTTCCGGCTTTCCAGAATTGGGTATGAATGCAACAAGCGATGTCGTCCATTCCGATGGGAGCGGGGATCCGTCCCATATAGAATTGATCAGGTGGAGTAGCGAGAGGTGCGCCTGGTCGGGAAGGTTGGCCAGGAGCGACACTAAGATGCCGTCCCGTCCAGGGGCCGTGCCCCATCGCATTTTCGCCAGTGCAGCGCGTACATCGGAAAGCGTGTATGGGGCGTCAATACCGGCGTTAGGGGCCCCGGAATGCGTATGTTCTGGGCGCTGCGGGGCCAATCGTGCGACAATTGTGTCGGTCACAAAGTTCTCGTGCGAGTCGATCTGTAGTGCACTGATAGGCATGCAGAGCACGGCTGAGCTGGCGTTGCCTTTCTCCCCGGGTGGTGGGGGGGTCTAGAAGGCTACGAAAGAGTCGCCACGTGTTTGTAGAACTCATTTGGTTTGCCGCCTTCGTGCAGGTGTCGGTCCAGTTTGAATCGCTGAGGCGGGCCTGGCCCCGGTGCTGGCGCATTTTCTGCCGCGGTGTGAAGCAAATTCGGAGCATCAAATGGTCGCTGCCCAAAGCCTCATCCAAGTTTTGCCTTGTAGCATCGTGAATGTTATGGATGAGGGAGAGGTCGGGACATGTGTCGCGTGTGACCGAATTGCCTGAACGCTTGCGCTGTGTCGGATCGGTAAGCAGCGCGAGGCTAAGCGAGGCAGAGAGCTCCTTGAGCTCTCTGCCCCGGGCCTTCTCATAGTGGTAACCCCAGTGAGGGCTGGGCGCGTTGAAGTCCCCAATAATCACCAGGTGTTGACGGGCCGCCGTACGCAGCGCCCGATGAAACAGATGCGCAAACGAGGCCCCCACAAGACGAGGGAGACAGTACACGTTTAAAATGTGTATTGATGGTTGGCCTCACTGTGGAGCCAGCACTGATATCATACAATAGTCGTACGGGAGATCAAGATCGAGGTCAATCTGTATCGCCGTGTACGCCTTATGCACTAGGAGGCATGCTGTAGTGCCTCCCATATAGGAGTAGTATCCAGAAAGGGTTGGAGTCGCGCCGGATTCTTGGAGTACCAAGACGGCCGGCTGAGAGCCAAGGAAGTGGAGGGCGACAGAAAGGTGCGAGTGCTTTCGCCTGTTCCCGAATCCTATAGGGTTCCACGGCATGATCTCGAATTTTGAAGGCAACGGGGTGTGCGGAACTATAGAGCCGCCAAAGTTGTCGCCGCAGGCCGGCGAATCTAGGAGCGCTATATTTAATGGTTAGGTAAAACGACTACCTCCGGACAAACTTACACTTGGGCGCTCACAGGTCTTATTCTCTACCGCTTTTTAGGGGCGAAGCTCCTTATAGCATCAGCTGGTCGGTCGTCGCTCCATCCGGCGTTCCCCCGCCGTCGCGTCTCCCGTATCATTCAATAGATGGCGCTGTCCCATAGAGATGCAGGCAAACTGCAGTTGGGTGACGATATACTAGATGACGCTGTGCCATAGAGATGTGTGCAATATAGCGGTTGGGCGAATGTACGCTAGATGGCGTTTTTAGATGTGAAGCATCTTATAGCGGAGTTCAATCCGGTGGTGGTGTGCGGCGTGACCACCCTTACTGCGCATGCGCAAGCCCGCCCCTCACACCTCCTCTCCCTTTCCACTTCCCATTTCCCCTCCCTCTCCCCGTTCCTGCGCTCCCCTCCACCTCCCCTTCTCCACTTCCGCTATCCAGTTTGCCTCTCTCCCCTCCCCTCTCCTCCTCTGCAACGCGTGCTCTACATGCCAAAACGCTGCTTCGCATCGCCTCATGGTCCCCTTTAGCGGGAGATGGTGTGATTTTTGACCTCCAAGGTAGTACCTGTGTGAGATTTCTCCTGTGCGTGATTAAACAATAAAAATTCACAGCGTATATGTAAAATTAAAGTGAGCTCCAAGTCGCCATGACTCTCATCGACCCTGTAGTATAAACGCGCCCGATCTCACGTCCTTGATGATGTACTGGGCAGATTTCCCGGAAGATTTACATATGGCGCGTGTCATTAGTGGAAGGCAATCATTCGATTTAGTGCGGCGACGTACGCTAGGGGGACAGTTGTAATAAAATCCGCTCTCTGTTGAGCTTCGCCCCACTCATCATTCACCCCGTGGCTATGCTGTGGATTTTTTCCCCTGTTGTGTACGTATATCAAGTATCTGTGAAAAGACGACCACTGCAGTTTACATTTTACGGCGGCAAGCAAATGATACTCACATACACAGGTGTCAGAGTCAGGGCATTTTATTGTGAATGACCTGTGATCCCCAGGCATGTGACGATTTTCGTGTATGGCGAGCTACTACAGGTGCAGAAAAGAACACGTAATAGAAGGCTTCCTCGTGTCTTCCGTTGTTTCCGCACCAGGTGACACAGCAGTACTTGCCGTATCCCATAAATGCCGATGACATGACGTCTAACGATTATACAAAAAACCGCACGCCATTGCCCTCAACGGGTTCCTTCAGTGAGTCAGTTTACGCGTTTCAGAAGATAGTTAATAGTGAGGTCTCTGAAAAAATCGAAAATGAAGACGAAAACCATTTTTCAATAACGACATAAAAAAGCACGAAACTGTGTCACCATTTATGTTGAAGACCGAAGCGTAAAAAGAACACAGATGAGCTGACACAGAATTGTGGTTGCGTTTTCAGTGGTGCTATTTATATATGTGCCTACGTAAACGCTTCCACGCCTATATCGTTCACTCCAATTGATAGTGAAGAGGCAAGTCGCATAGTGATTGGTCTATCATAAAAATTATCAGGCAAACAACATCCCTCAAAGTATTGAAAAATGGCATGTGCATTTCTGCCTCGCATGCGCGCATTTGTCTCTAGTTCTTTGCGCGGTGCGCGCGCACGACGAGAGGTCACATTTTGTAAGGATCATTTCGAGCCAATCACACAGACGAGGACACGGCAATAAATACAAGACAACGCTGGACTACCAGGTCACTAGTTCCGCGTCGAGCGGTGTCTCGTTTTCTTCCTGTGTCCTCGCCAGTGCGATTACCTTTAAACTCACCTCAATATGTGCAATGAAGAAGTCCACGCGAGCACTACTCTGAGTTAAAATCTCAATTCGCAATGACAGCTGTGAATTACTCACGGCGACATGCCCCCGTAGTTTAGAGCGCGACGTTACATCGCCTTTAGATATATCTGATGATTAGATGTACGTTATTAAATTAAGTGACCTATCAAAAAAGCAGCCGTATGAACTTTTGCTGCAAGCACAGTACGATTCGCATCAATCGTGCCGCTTGCCACTTGCGGAAACGGTGATTTACCTGTGGTCCATTATAATAGGTGGAACCTTGTGCACTCCCAGTTTCATCTCCTCAATCGCCCCTTCACCATGTGCACGTATCCACATCGGCGCAGGTTTATTTGACTCAATATACAGTTACACTGGTAAACTTTGTAAATTCCAATGCGTAGTGTCGTCGGAGCCTCAGCACTGTACTCCCTAAACATTACGGTGTATTATCAGCCTTGGTTTGTCGTACTTTAAATACAGCAATACCATACAGCGTTTGCAGCTCTTGGCTATTTTGCTCTGCAAGACCTACATTATCTTCGCCACGCTACCGTACCCGTCGGGTGATTCATGCCCTAAAACGTCTTTTTCCTATTCTGGAACACGATGGAGGAACCGTAAACCTGGAACGTAAACGGTATAGTATTAACGTTACTGCAAAAGAACTATCCAGATCCGAACGCCATTCACAAAATCTTCGTTGAAGTGCATCCAGGGAATGCACAAAGGGCTTCTCCTCATTATCAGCCTTTTCAGCCAAGCACCTCGCTGCTGCTTTGCTCAGGGTCACACGTGAAAGCTCACACCTGGCTCGGTCAAATATAAACGGCATTGCGGCACCGTGCTGTAAGCCATGCTGCCAGACAAAATATATTACTACCTTGGGCATAAAAGCCAGTAAGCTGCGCTGGAGGCTGACGTGATGTTTGCAGCGTCACAAGTAAGAGCAGCACCGCCCTCTTCAGTGGTGGCCATAGGGCGGCAAACTCACTCATGAGTCGACTCACTCAGACTCAGATCGAACCGTGAGTGTGAGCCTCAATGAGTTTTGGTGAGTAGATTTTGGTGAGTTTGAGTCCGAGTATGTCCGGTCGAGAAAAATTCTAGTGAGTATGAGTCAGAGTGAGGCCTATGCGCTGGATATATTTCTGGAGTGATTCTGAGTGAGCTCTACATCTTTTGTCGATCTATCGTCCTATCTACTCATATTGTTGCGACGTCAAAAGAGAGGTTGTAACGCACAGTTCAGGAGAAGAACAGCACGTCTGTCATTTTATTACCGCGCGCAGCCAGTTCTCCTTTTGTCTCTTCTATCTTCTGCACACAGCATATGTCCATTTGTGTTGTCTTTCTTATCGCATGGACGTGGCATTTGCCTCCCTCCGAAAGAAGCATCGTCCTGCTGCACAACCTAGGCGCCCTACTTGGCAAAGCGCTCATATATGCACTGGAACCCACACGACAAAGGAGAGTTAGCTGGATAGGTACGGTATCATCCGCACGACGTTCACGACTTCGGGTGAATGCTTCCGGCGACTAGAACGGCAATCACTGTCGGGAACCACCTCGTAATTCACGTCGTTCAATCATCGGGTGACTCTGTATGGCCCAAAGTATTGTCTCAGCAGATTTTCACAAAGTCCGCGTCGACGTGTTGGAATCCAGACCAATAATTTGTCGCCTGGTGTGTAGCTAACGAATTTGTGTCGTAGGTCGTACCTCGCATCTTGATGTTGATGATGGCAGATGCGTACGCGGACAAGCTGTCTGGCAACCTCAGCGAGCTGAGTAAATTCTTCGGCGTCTGTATGAATGCCGCCACACTCGTGCGGCAGCATAGCGTCCAACGTTGTCATGACTTCGCGACCGTGGATTCAACTGAACGGGGTCATGCCCGTAGTTCCTTGTCGAGCGGTATTATAAGCGAAGGTCGTGTAAGGCAATATCTGGTCCCAATTTTATGTTCCGTGTCGACGTACATGCAGAGCATGTCTGTGAGGGTCTTAACAAGGCGCTCCGTTAGTACGTTTCTTTGGGGATGGTATGCAGTTCTACAGTGAGCTGTACCGCTCAGCCTGAGAACCGACTCCAAAGGTTCCGCGGTGAAGGCAGTTCCTCTGTCTGTGATCACAACTGTTGGGGCGCCGTGCCGAAGGACGACGTTTTCTATGAAGAATTCAGCCGCTTCTGCTGCTGTACCACGCTGCATAGCTTTAGTTTCTATGTAGCTGGACAGGTAATCGGTGGCGACGATAATCCACCTGTTTCCAGCAGTAGAAGTTGGGAATAGGCCTAGGAAATCCATTCCAATTTGGGCGAATGGCTTTGCTGGTGCTTCGACTGGATGTAAGAGACCGGCTGGCTTGTCAGGGAGTGCTTGCTTCTTTGGCAGTCGCCACGAGTCTGCACGTGATGTTTAACAGCAGCAGGTAGCTTTGGCCAGTAATGCTTACGTCGCAGTCGGCACAATGTCCGGGTGTAGCCTAAATGACCAGAAGTGGCTTCATCATGGCACGCGCTCAGAATTTCTTTTCCAAGTGATTCAGGCACGACGAGCAAGTACGTGCTGCCGGTTGGAGAAAAGTTTTTTTTTGCAGAGAATATTGTTCCGTAAGCAAGAAGACGGCAGTCCTCTGGCAAATACTCGCGGCGCGTCTTTGCCTCGTCTTTCAATGAAATCAATGAGTGGTACCAGCTCTGGGTCGCCGCACTGCTTTTGTGCAATGGTGGCCGTGTTGACGACTCCCAAGAATGCAGCGTCCATGTTTTCGTTATCAATAGAGGCAGGCTCGACAGGCGACCGCGAGAGACAGTCGGCGTCAGTACGCCTCTTCACGTATATATAAATAATGGTCATGTCAAACTCTTGAAGCCTCAGACTCCAGCGCGCCAAACGGCCAGATGGGTCTTGAGGTTAGTAAGCCAGCAAAGAAATGATGATTCCTGACAACCTTGAAGTACTGCAGCAGAAGTTCTGCTGGCGTAGGCTATAACATTTTGCGAGCCGTCTTGCCACTGCATGGGTGGCACACAGACCCACATTGCTGGCCTCTGGGTGAAGTGCTGTAGGGGCTTCCTGGTCGAAGTGCGCAAAAACTGCTGGTGTTTACAGGCGTTGGCGTAGTTTGGTAAATGTCATTTGCTCCTTTTCGGAGCAAATGGCTGGACGAAGGGGGGCATCTGCTTCGCTGTTTCGACGGCTTTCACTAAGTGGAGCTGGCTGAATTTTTTCTCATTGCGTGCTTCCCATCGCGCTCAAAACCAGCTGTGGTAGTGTGGTGGTTACGGTGCTAGGCGTCTGGCCCGGAGGTCACGTGATCAAATTCCGGCGGCGGCATTTCGCTGGAGGCGAAATGCTAGAGGCCCGTGTACTCAGGCTTTGGTGCATGCTAAAGAACCCCAGGTGGTAGAAATTTGCGGAGACTTCCGCTGCAGCGTCCCTCATAACCATATTGTAGCTTTGGGACATAAAACCGGGATAATTATTACAATTGCGTTCACAATATTGAGGCAGTACGACTGGCCGAATGTTCCTGTGCATGAAGTCGAGCACCAGCGCATTGGGAACCTTTCTAGCGCCGCGTCCACGCACGCAGTGAGACGAGTGTTCTTGCATTCAGCCTCCACCGAATTACGGGATTGTGTGGAATTAGAAAACCATGAGATTCATCTCAATACATTTTTTTATCGCATAAAGCTTTTTGTACGACGCAAAGCGGGATCGACAAATGCCGAAAGCATCACACATACTATTTTACTTCCAGTTTGACTGCTGAAATGCAGCAGAATCTGTAGTGAAGTATGTGAATATGAGTGCCAGTAATCGAAATTTTGCGAGCCGGCCTATTCATGGTCACTTTAGTAGTAGCTACAATTATGTATGAGCGCAAAGAAGAGAGAAATGAAGCCTTATATTTACCGTCTGAACGATATATCTGTTTCAGATTACCTGGTGCATCAATGTTGTCTGCTATTTTGTTGTTGTCGTCTTAGTGCCTCTTGTCGTCGTCGTTGTTCGTCCCGCATTTGTCGTTGTGCTTGTTCCCGTGCTCGTCGCTCTATTTCTTCCCGTTGCCGTCGAGCTTCGGCCAGCGCTCTCTGATATTGTTGTTGTGAGAGGGAACCAGAGCCCGACCACATTGGCCGAGGAGGCATAGGGTGAGCCGATGTCGACGACGGCGTTTCACGGTGAACTATGAACAAAAGACTAATAACGAGAAGAATTGCAGAACCGAACCTGATAGCCGTTGCCATAGTGATATCCACAGGCTGGCTCGCGTGATCGTCTTTTTATTTAAAGCCTATTATTTACATATAATGCAATAAATTCAGAACGAATAATTGCCACGTCGTTCTATAAAACGTTCGACACTACTTCTATTCTTAATATTCACAGCTGCATGCATGGTCGCCAACGGAATACAGCTTATCACTTTCATTTTCCTCTATAACGTATCTATTGTTGCTGAAATCTAGAAAAAACAACTATTGTTCTTTTCGAAATTTTAGTTGGAATTACAGTACCTGAATTGAAGATTTTATACTTACTGTAGCAGTAGATCTAAGCAATTTTTTTAGAAAGCACAGAAGATACTTTACTTCATGATATGGAAAACGCGAACTCGCTGCCCTCTCACCTCTAATAATAATCAGCAGCTTTTTAGTAACATTGTTCTAGCTTAAAACTTTTCTTTAATTTTCTAGCCAGTCTTTTTATCTTTTTTCATCTTTTCTACTCATGTTAGTATACCACCAGTGTGATATACTAGTGGGCCGCTTGCATGGTGGCCCACTAGTCTCCCTTTGCATAAGGAGTCCCTCTTCCGGGTATCTCACCACGCGGGCGCGCGACGCGTGGGGAGGCGCAACTAAATTTGGTGTGTGGACAGCCTACAGGTGCGGTTTGCACCGCTCATCAAAACTAACGTCTACTTCCTAATGACAACATAATGCATTCGTTGTGTATCATTAGAGAACCAGCAGAAATGCGTTGCCTTGTTCCAGTATTTTACAACAAAGACTAAACAGCAATGTATCTCAGGATTTAGCATGGCAGAAGTATTCAGGGTGGAACCGGAAAGCCTAGCGGTGAAGCACATTGCAAAAATAAATGTAAGGAGCTTTGCTACCTTATAATTAGATTATACCAGATGCCTAATATTGTTATTTACTATTCAGCAATCGGAAATGCAGACCTGCATTCCGAATGTATTAGAGAGTGCTTTCAAAGCAGGTTTCCATAGTAAGAGTAGAATTAATGATTACATATGTATTTATTTGTCCGCATGTCACACTTTGCTAATGAAGTAAAGCTAGCAGACAACAATAACTAGACAGATGTCGGAGTTCAGTCACCCGACAAGCGATGTAATACGCAATATGTGGTTTCTGGTTTTAAACACTGATTTCAACTCGTTTTAAACATGTTACGGAGCATTGCAGTCACGATGCGAAGGCGCGGCATTTCATGTGGTATTTGTTTTTATATCGCACACATCAGTAGTAAACAAAACAAAACAATAATACTTAATACATAAAAACGTAGAAACTGTGTCATCGGCCGTTTTGCAAACCGGTTTTCTCCTTCCTAACTGGGATTTTTCGGTGAGCTTGATTGCTTTATAAGCTTATTATTTAATCTTGCGTAATAAGGGAAGCCCAATGCAAATACGGTGTGACCTACTCAGTGTATTATTCAGCAACACCCTTTTGGTCATGTCATCATAGAGTTCTTCGGCATATTTTTTACCTTGTAAATTGATCTAGGGACACCCCTGCATATGCAATAAGTGTAAGCTAGCAGAATCACGCACACAACTACGCAAGGAAGCCGGAATTCTGACATAACAGGCTACCACGCTAGTAGCATGTCATCACCCTTTTCCCCGGCTTCTGCCGAACTACGTTAACATTCCCATTCCCAGATATATCTGCACACGTCGAGCACTGGCTCCTCGAACTCACCAGAAATCATCTCGAGTAGAAAAACAGGACTTCACCGACAGGACGAAGAAAGGACACAGACCACGGCGCAGACTGACAACCAAATGTGTTTTAGCCTTCCAGTCAGTACGCGCATACTCACCCATTATCTCGTATAAACAACAAAAACAGAACAGAAAAAATGAGGACTCAACCTACGTAGACGCCAGAAAAGTGATCAATGCCACAGGAATGACATCTGCTGGAACGCTGCCCCGCGGTATTGGTGTTTCCACGATGGATACAAAAAAAAACTGCTCACAAGATGACGCCACAGCGTGACGTCATCAAAACGGCGAAGACCGACAAAACTTGTGACGTCATCAAAACGGCACTATGATGTCAAAAATTGGCCGCGTATCTGCGTGCTTCGCTGCAAATGTCGTCTAAAGACGATAGAAGAGGCGCTGCGTGAGATATGAACGCCATCTGGCAATACGTCGGGAAACCTGAATGCTGTGTTGCGGGCTCGTAGTCCCGGCGCAGCAGCAGGCGAAGACCGGCGGTGACCCACGCGACCGGTGGGGACGCCAGCCAGCCCGAACACGCGGTTTGGCGCGAAGCGCCGAAGCAGAGGAAACGTCCGCACTCAACGAGTACTCTCCACACACTCTTTTATATTCACGTCGCCTGGATAAAGCAGGAATGCCAGAGCGGCGCCCCATGGCATTCGTAAAGTGCAATACTGAACCGAAACCGAAACACAACAATGAGCTCGTGCAGAGGGCATGGAGGAAGCCAAGGTTCAGTCGCATTTTCAGCGCAGCTTAAGAAACTAGGGTCTCTGGAATTACGTATTCATGTACTTTCTATTAAAGGAACACACCACCTAATACTTACCTAGTGATGTTGCGCCTCAGACATGCGCAATGTTTGCTTTTTGATCAACAATGTACACAAGTATGAACCTAGTCAGCCGTTCACGATGGCTGGCCCTTGGGCAAGTGGCTCAACTTTGGCCGAGTGGCTGAATCGAGGGGCGTGCCGACAAACAAAAAGACAGAAAGGCAGACCAAAATTTCTGCGCTTAAGTTCCCCAAGAAAGACTATCGTCTTTAATAACGTGGCGTCACATGGTGACTTGAAGTACGTGGCGCAATGTTGCAACAGAGAGGAAACAAGAAGGGACAGAAAGAACGCCAACCAACAAACCTGGCACGGCAAGAAGCAGAAGCGATCAAGCGCACCTTGTCCTGAGCCTGAGTAGAAGGTAAACCAGACTGGAAAGGGCCCCTTGTAGAAGAAATGAAGCTTAGCAGTGCGTTATGGCGACTGCGTCGACATTGCTTCTGTTCACGATGTCGTCGACGTCTCGGGACCGATCTCTCGCCGATCTCTTCACTTCCATTAGAATCCATGATAATCCAGCTCCGAAAGGGCAAAAAAAAAAACTTGCACAAACACCCAGAAAACCAGAAAACATGCAGAGTAGTCAGGCTAGGCGGGAAATCACACGGAGGCTTCCACGTTCGCCGAATAACGTGATCGCCGAAGCGCTCTACTATCGGCATACTGGATTTGACTCATTTCGATCCATACAGCGCATGGATCTGGCTCAATTTCGTTTTGAAACGGGATCTGTGAGCACACGTAGCTGTTGGTATTTGACTCATTTCGTTCTGATCTCTCTTTTAGAGGAAAGTTGAGAGAATGTACTTGCCAATGGAGCAATATTTGAGCTAGTTTCGGTTTCTGGATTTAGCCCATTTCGAAAAAAAACGCCACATATTACGGTAAACGTTTGTGCAAATGCATCAACGCAGCGAACTTGCTAATGAAATTTATTTAAAGAAATAATTATTTTTATGAAGCCCTGACATCATGTTTAAACAAAAACTAAACAGCCAATACATTCTTACCAACTACACTCTAAGAAAAATCGGGTATCTATTTTACCCCTTTTGGAAGGTAGAAGCAGAAAAAGAGAGTTACCACTTCTGAAGGAGTCACCGGACTGTTGTGAAGCGCGTTTCAATTGGCTTCTGTGATGAAGGCGCCGCCGTATACGCCGTACATATCGCGCGTTTGCCGTTCGCTGTCTTTGTGGCGCCATGGCCCATGGCTCACTCGCCGACGGATCCCGGCGGACGCGGCGCCTCCGCCTCCTCTCTCATTCTCCTCTGTCTTTTGGAATGCGTTGCGTTGGTTGCACGGGTTGCATCAGTTGCCTGTCTTGTAGTTTTGCGTTCGAGCAAACATGCGCATCTTCGGTGGCGGTGACGTCAGGCTCCGTGCTCGAAGTGACACTTGGAGGGCGGCATATTCATTGAGCTTCGGACACGGACAACGTGCACCTGCTAACGATGAGTCTACTGCTTTCGCACGTACTAATTATACAACTTCAGCTCGGCGTCTGCAGCAGCTCTGCGGAAGTAGGCTGCCAGCCATTTCCAATAGCAGCCTGCGTCCGCGGGGCTTTTGCGGATGCCCAACTAAAACTGTCAGTAACGAGTTGACACCGCTATGCGCGTCGCTGTACAAGCTCCCAGAAAATGAGCGATGCAAACAACTGTCAAGGGTATTTGTTTGCTCATCGCACATTGTGTCTGCACTGCTGAAGGTACAAGAGGTCGTTTTGAGATGCGCTGTAGTCATAATGACATTTCCATCGGCATTGAGTGAGCAGCATGGTTCCACGCGTGGAAACGTGAAAAAAAGGAAGTCTGTGTACAGAACACTTAGAAGCGCTATATATAATAGTATTTGTTGTCTTAAAGACGGTAGTTTAAGATGCAGATATAGTTCAAGGTATCTAGCGCGTACGAGGTAGTCACTTAAGTTGGACACGCCTCGCCGGTAAGGTGAACAGCTCGAGACTTTCGACGGCGAGCGTTGTTGCGGCTGCCACCGTGCACTCTTTTCCCTCGTTTCTGTTTGATGTTTTCGTGGGTTGCCTACATATGCAATGGCGTTTGACGTTATAACAGAATCGAGTGAGTGTACCTGACTATGGGAGCTATGTGCGGTAATTCCAGCTTATGACATGTCTGATCTCGTCGTAGACGGCGTCCGCACGCGCTGGGTGTCCTTGGGGCGCGCGTACTCCCGTGCGTTTATCTGAGCATTTAAGGATGGGTTACGTTTGTAAAACAGGCGGTCAGTAACCGCTCACCATGTTCCCCTGATTGCCGGAGGATGCGCTTGGGTGTTGGAATATGGCGGCGCAAATCCGGGCTGATTCTGAAAGGAAATTATGAAGCGATTTGTCGGAAAAGAAGTTCTTTCATTCGTGCATTGCCAGCGCCTATTGCGAAACGAAGTTCCCACCTTCTCTTACGTGCAAATTTGTTGTCGTTGCGAAATAATTTAAAATGATACACATGTGTGAGATCTGTGTACAGTAACGGTGTGTTGAACAAAGGGTGGTTTTAAACACAAGCAATTAGTGTGTGTGTGTTGGTTATTGCCAGAATCCCGTATCGCTTCTCCCCAGGGTGTCGGAACGGAACGAAAACCGAAAACGAAAAAATTGTTATTTTTCACCGGAACGAAAACATAAACGAAACTTTATCTATTATGTCGTTCTGGAGTGAAACCGAAATTTTTTCAATCATTTTTCGGTTCACGAGAAAACTTCGCCATCCGGAACAACTGCGTTCATGCAATGTGAGAATATCTCAGGGTAAGTATTAGCGCGTACGTTAGAAAGGAATTACAAAGCATATATATATTGAAATTGTAAAGAAAGTTTCTAAAAGTTCCATTTTGTGAGCTATGAACTTCAACAATAGTGATATTGTAAGCAATTTACGTTCTTTTTTTTTATTACGTATTCTTGGCAGGGTGAGCCAATTATATTATTTTGCAGTTTTGTTTTGGTATTAGTGATCTCAACACATTCGAGTCAATTTCCACTAACTGTCGCCGTAAGCAGCGCTACTGAACGATTGTTTTGAATCGAAGGGAGTCACGCACCAGGTGCTTGATGCATGCCTCCTTTCCTGCCTAGAATGCTGTGTTGGAGCAAGATGGCGAGTTGGGCCTGTTGGTTTATGTTCATGTTTGGAAAATTAGGTTGAAGCACACTGAAAAAAAAACGTGGACAGTAGAAGTGGACAGGAGTAAGCGCTGTCCGGTCCACTTCGACTGTCCACGTCTTTTTGTTGTGTTGCTGTGTTGGTTGTGGCTCGGTGTAGTGTCTTCTAACTCATTAACCTATCGATTGGTAAGGCAGATTCATCAATGTGCGATAACCGCAACTGTGTAGAGACTATCCATCATCATTTGTGCCACTGTCCGCAATTTCAAAAACATCACCGGACTCTCCAGTGTGCCAATGTGCCTTCAGTAGACTTGATGGTTGGCCTTTTACTGAAGGAAAGATCTTGGGAGTCTGTCTTCATAGCACATCAGCCAAAAAGCAAGACCAGCCCTCCTGCAGTACTTCAAGGCAACAAAATTTAGTGACCTCCTGTGATACGCTCCTCTGTGTGTGTGTTGTGAATGTGTCTCTTTCTATTTTTACTCCCTCATTCTCCTCCCATGAGTAGCGTAGCAAACTGGACGCTAGTCAACCCAACGTTTATAGAACCAGGTCAGTTGCAAAACTGAGCGATGTTGCGCGGCGCCGCCGCCATCAGCGACAGATGTGGCGCTGCTGTAGCAACAGGATTCACTCACTCCGCTCTCTTCAGCCGGCGTTGCGGCGCGTCGCGTCAGTATCCGTGGAGGCTGCTTTCTGCGCGAATAGCTTGGCGTTTTCTGTTGTGCTTCGGATATGCTGCGTGTCTTCACCATGCCGACATGTTGTGTTCCGAGACACCACGACATTTATTTTGGGCCTAGGTTTACCAACTCTTCAATGAAGGGAGTCGGGACGGGTGGGGGCGGGGGTGTCTATTGTTTCGACCTGTTCAGCTGGCTACGTGCTGCTCGCAACACTTCCTCTTGCTGGAGAATGTACCCGTAAAAGTTGTAGCGTTTCGCAGAGAAGTTCGGACAACGTAACTGAAGCCCTTCGCAGCCACCGCTAGCCACCGCAATATTGCTTCGTGCGTGCTATTCGTGAGAACTTTGTGTTCTGGAGCGTGACGCGCGTTGTCGGGCGTGCGTTGGATCACATAAAAAGTTCTAACTGGACGGTACGGAATAAATCCGGGACATATAGCTGCCCCGACAAGGACGGCTCGCAACGCTGTATGAAAAGTCGGGACAGTCCCGAGAAATACGAGACGGTTGGTAATCTATTTGTGCCCCGCGTGACCTTGACCAGCGAGCGACGTGGGATCGCGTCATTCCTCGTGAGGACAAGAAACTGTCCGTCATATCACTTGTATGTGATATGCACTTTCATGAGGAAGACATTCTGAAGACTTTCACTCACATGGTCAACGATAAGAATTAAGGTTGAAATCGGCAGCGGAAAGGAGCCTCTTCAAAGATTGCGTGTCGAAGATATTCCCGAGCTTGCCTTGATTTGAGTGATACTAAAATTGCGCTGGAATTACTTTTGTACAGTTAATTAGAGCTGTCTTGATAAGGTTTAATGCCTGAGACTGTAAATAAGTTGTGCCGTTTGTGTGCATCCCACCATACATGCAATATCTGAAAAATTGTTTCTCTGCATTGCGTGCGAAATATAAATACAATTTTTCTTTCTGTAGCAGGACTGAAATGGTGGCGTGCAGTACACACACGGCGATTTTACCACTCAATAATTACAAGTAACTGCAGCCGCGGTAGAGTGAACACTCCTCACTTGAAAAAAGTGAAAGTGAAGAATTATCGAAAAAAAATAGCGCGAGAAACTACGGAGCACCAGAGAAAGGATTACACAAACAGGGCTAACTTACAACAAAGATTTATTCGTTCACACCACGTAGTACTTGCACAGTCCAAAACGAAAAGATATAAGTACCAACACGACCAAGCAGCCACTTTAGCTAAACAATTCCGCGACGAGAATGTGCCATATAGTTAACTTCTTATAGGGTAATGGACAGACTCGTATGCTATGCTATCAAGCGTCACTTATCTTGGACAGTCTTGAAAGCCATATCTTTACTGACTTTGCCTTACCGCTGCTAAATATTGCTCAGTTTTACATTGCAGCGGCAGCGCAACGACAAATCTCGATAATATACAGTCGGTGAGTAAACAACCGAGCCCTTTCTGAACGGCTGCCCCGGCGTCTTGCCACGCAGACTACGCATTTTCGTCTGCTAGCGGAAGCTTGTTGCGCCACCAGCGCCACCAAACCGGAATCTGTCCCGGCGCCGCGCGACGGGTTGGCTGACGCGGGTAGTTTTGCAACTTACATGGTTCTATAAACGTTGAGTCAACCTCCCTGCCTATTCTCTATTCCTTCTCTCTCTCCTTCCTACAAGAAAAAAGTTCAGCGGAAGATGAAGCGTTGAGGAAACGTTTCATCATCGACTCTTGTCTTCATTAGGGCCCTGACGGAAACTAGTCCCCTTGTCGAGTCGTTAGCTTCAGCGACATTCCCTTTTTGACAGTTTCTCTTCACTTCATCCTTGCGTTTCATTCAGTAAAGCTAATTGAGACGACGCTTACATATTGCAGAATGGCCACGCCAGACCCTAAATTTTGTCATATTGCATTGTTAGTTGTTTGACAACAATTTTGCTAATGATGAATCGTGCAACAAAAAGTGTTCTTGAAGGTTGGATTCTATATAGCTACATTTTAATTATCGCGATATTCTGCATTCTTTTGCCGCTTCTGAATAATGATATCTAGTCGCATGCTATATCTCATTTCCTGGTTTTTACGCTTCTATGCTGTACAGGAATCGTTGCTGTTCTACATAATAAATTATGAAATGACCACTTTTGTCTGTGAATCTACCGAGCTCTCACTCCGTAGTAGTAATTACAGAATAAAGTAACTGCAATTGCTATAACAGGGAGGGCTTCCTGAAAGTGTGCACTATTATAATTGCATGCACAACAACAAAACAGCTAAAAGAAACGAAATCCTGCATGACGTCCTAAAATCGTTTAGAAAACGTCTTTTCAAGGACAATGCAATGGGATATTTTAATCCCTTTTGTAAAACGGAATTTTTTGTGACCTTTTGAAACGTTTTCTAGATCGTCTTAAAAACGTTTTCTAGATGGTCCTAAAAACGGATTCTAGCCGCACATTAGACAAGAGATAAGACGCTTTCTAGACCTTTAGCTTCTATTCCGTGATGTTTTCTAAACGTTTTTATCGTCTCGGATGAACGTTTATAAAACGTCCATTATCCGTTTTGTGCTACCTTGGTAGCAGGAATCTAACCCAAAAATTCTGCGCGGCAGTCAGCTACACTACCACAGAGCCACGCCAGATCTAGAAACTGGTTTGGAAAAATAGCCTATGCGGGCGTAATGTCACTGCAATGTCAATTGTGGCTGCGGTGCTGGCTATCTAATTTTAAAAGAAAGCGATAGACACTACATATGTACTCCTACGATGCAAACGTCCTGTCAGGTTAACGTGTGTGGTTCCAGTGTTGGCTCCGCTTTTATAGCAGTGTAATTACCATTACATTTGTATCTGTGGGATACAGAAATCTGTATTGAAGCTATATTGAAACCGTGCCCATATCTGAGCTCTAAGGCCCCGGAACGCCCGGCCCGAGGTATGACCGAACACCTTTTGTGGAGCTGCTATGTCTTTGAGACGATCCTAGAAAGGACACTTTATTCCTTGTGCATACTGCGACCTGATATCTTTCAAGAGTGGGTCGATACGCTCCTGCTCATTGGGCCGAAGGAGGCACTCTGTCCTTCAAGTGCTTTTCTATATTATTTCAAAGAGAAAGAAGGACCTGAACGCCTCTGTGCAAAGCCCACCTGTGAATGACTACACCTCGTGGAAGAAGAGCTTTCCGGTCCCCCTTCCTAACTTCCATAGAGACCACCTCTTTTCTTCCGCGAGATCTAACATATTAAATGCATAAATAAAGACGTTTCCAAAAAAACAATGCATTCCTCATCCCCGTCTGTACAGATCGGCAGCCTGTCTTAGCTCAACGTGACCACCTGCTTGGCCTCCATGATGTCCGGGCCACCCTCATGGAGTTTTCACACCCGCCAGCGTGGGTTACCAGCAAATACAGTTCCGCGGTAGCTTTTTGGTGCTGCTACAATAAAGCTTTCGATTTCGAAGGACCGACAAATCTCTTTCTTGATTGTACGATGTGACTGATTTAACGATATTATTCGAGCGTGGTCATCACTTTCAGTTTCAGTTCTATAGCTCACCAATGCGGAGGGATCGCTTTTGTAGATTTACTTTATTCTTACCATGAGGATTGAGTTCGGCCCGCCTCGGCCTAAAACACGGAGCTTCAGGACTGTTTTTAATAAAGTTATTCAATCAATCAATCAATGACGATTGACTTCAGCGTCACATTTCCCATTGTGGAGCAACGTTTCCATAATGCAAACCACGTCTGTCTCCTGCTCGAATAAAATGCTTTAAAATACACGTGAAGTCTTAGGCATAATACAGGCGTTAATATTCAGGATCTTTACATATGATGATTGAACTGGATGATGTCACGCATCGCCACTCGCCGTAGAAACCAAACGCACGTATAGTCTACGATTGTCGTCATCCCAAGCACGCAAAATGTTATTCGTTTTATTCTTGTCAAACCTTACTTTGACTTTCGCGCCTTTCTTCTTTTCATCTGCTGCAGAATTCGAAAGGTTCCTTCTTGCCGTATTTACTCTGATAGGAAAAGCCACTAGGAGGGCAAAATGCGTTCGCTTGAGCTTGCAGCTATTGTTTCACACTTTCATTTTCCCTTAAAATTGGCCAAGCGCATAACTGACGGGCTTGTTTTTTTCTTGTGTACCTTCTTACTAATCATGTGGATGCGTTCAGTCGAATTCGGCTTATCATTCAGTACGTTACCAAAAATATCAGTGTTGCTGTACGTATAAGAGCTACGTGTGTTACTTTATCTTCTACTATTTCATCAATTATAATGTTATTACGACCTAAATAGTTTTGTAGCTCATGAATCGTTTTAGCTAAGCGACTTTTACTGCCGTCACAGTTACTCACAGTACTGTCTAGCACAGAAAGATGGTTATAAATATCCAAAGATTCATTTGAAGCAAGCGCTCCTCCTGTCATTTTCCTTTGGTTGTTCCCCTTAGCACTCATAAACTTAAGCTATGGTACTGGCCGACTTTTGCATAACATGAAAACCAGGACAAAACCATTGGCAACATTTCCACCGCCGTACTCACGTATGCGTAATTGTAGGCACTAGAGTTTTCTTGCATTTCATCACCATCAAAATTCGGCTGTTCTGGAGAATCGGAACACAACCCCATGTCAATGCATTTATTTTAACCGGCTAAGCCATTTTTTAATGACGCGAGCCGTGATCTCCGTGAACCTAAATCAGGACACACAACATTTTCCTTTCAGCGCGGCTCTGTTGAAATCCAGCAGAATTTGTATTCAAATATGTGAATACCAGCAACATTTACAAACAATTCACCAGCCAAAATATTCATGTTGTCTCTAGCAATAGCGAGAAATATGTGTGCCCGATGAAGAGTCAAAATAAGCCATAATTTTACCGTGTGAACGATTCATCTCCAAATTACTTCGTACCTCATGATTGCCTGCTTTGCTGGTGTTGTCGGTATAGTTGCCGTTGTCGCCGATGGTTTTCTTCACGTACTATTCGCTCTTGCGCTCGCTCTAATTCTCGTTGCAGTCGCTGCTGCCTCTCGAATTCGGCCATCGCTCTTAGTTGTTGCTGATATTGTGCATGTGCAACATTGTTCTGAGATCCAGAGCCTGGCCACATTGGTCGAGGAGGCATAGGGTGAGCCAATGTCGGAGATGGGATTTCATGGTCGACTATGAAGAAAATAATCGCAGAGAAAAGGATAGCACAAACTAAGCTGTTATCCGTCGTCATACTCCTTAACTTAGGTTCGTGCGATCGTCGTTTTTATTTAATACCTTTCATTTGCATATAATGCAGATAATGCGGCAGTAGTAGCTGTCATATCATTCATTAGGCTGGCCGACAAACATTTCTTTTTATTTTGGACATTTGCATGCATGATCTCCAACAGAACACAATTTCTTTCTTCCATGTTCCACTATAGCGTGGTTTTGTCATGCAGGCGTACTGCCGAAAAAGAAAATATTGCGCGTTGTGAAATTTAGGTTAAAATGATATACATACTTCGAAGGCCGCAGCGGGCCTTAGACTTATTGTTCAAATAGATCTGAAGTTTTCTTTCTCGAAGGCTTCGAGCAAACATTACTTTACGATATATAAATTCGTCTGAAAGGCAGTTATTGCGAGAAAGTTTTTTATCAATATTGTAGCATTTTAGATGTTCATTTTTTTCTATTCTATCTTTGAATCTTATTTCATCCTACCTATGCAGAACAGTATATGAGCAATCATGTGTACCCTGGCATACAATCTGCCTTTACATAAACAGCCTCTCTGTGCTTGTGCCTAACCCAGTGAACACGCGATGGCACTCACTTTGGCATATGCACAGCTTATAGGCGATGGTTGCATGCCTTGTAAACGTGAACGTTGCGTTCCTAGTCACGACGCAGTGCATTCCTCATTTGTTATCGCACAGTCACTACAATGCATGGCTTTGTTCTTTTCAGCACCACGTTTCCATAAGCATCCAGTAGTAGAAAAAAAATTAATAAATGATGCATCGTAAGCGTTGATGGCAGAGCGAAGTATGTCCGTAATGATAGAATACGATCATTTTCTTCTCTGCGCGCTCCTTTTTAACACGAAAGTGTTTTATGCCGGGGTCCACCAAGTACATCCGTCACGGATATGACGTTGATAAAATGGACGCCAACGGGTGAGAAAGAAAAGAACCAAGAAAAAGATACCCCACTGGGAATCGAACCCACGACGTTGCGGCCGCGACGGCAAGCGCCCGACGCACTACCGACTAAACTAACTCTGGAGATGCTAGACACGGCGCGAACGCGCCTTATATCTTTCACACATTCTCTTTCGCGGCGGGCGGAGCGGGGCGGTGCCGCCGTCTGTGAGAAGTGAAAAGAAGTAATGCTTCACGCTCGACAATTACTAGCGCTTACTCCGAGATTGCACGCGATATCAGAGGTCATGGTTAAAGCGTCTCGATACCAGAGCGGTAGACTGGCCGCGCTGGCGTCGCCGAGGCACCCTTGACGCAGTTACGTTCTTTGCCTTTCAGTTCGTGTTAGCGTGCGTCGGCTCATCGGAGTAGTGCAGCTCCCACGTGCACCAACGGGATTTCTCCGCGGCCGACTGCTTCAATTGCGAGAGTACCGACTAACAAAACTGCTGCAATATGCGTTGCAGAGAGGACGCGAGTTCAACGGGCGAATGTCGTGCCTTGGTGGAGCGAGAGGAGCGCCTGCAAGACAGAGGCCAGCGGGACGCACGTGTTTGCGGCTCAAGCTACGAACCTCTACCTCCCGTGTTGCTGAAGCGCAGTGTGTGTTATGTATGCATGAGCACAGGCGTCGGCTACCCTTTACTAGAAAGCGCGCATCGTGCCGTTTCTCTCCTTAATTGACGACGCTTTGAAGAAGTGCATACCGGGTACCAATGTTGATTATGAGCTTGTTGATATCATCCTTACGCGCGATTCACGATTCGCTGTGTCCAAAGATATTTTCACACCGTCAGCTACCGTGCGCAACGGTTTAATTATGATCATGGGCGTTAGTCGTCGCGATATAGACATGCTGTCAACATGGGTGCATCCACGTCAAACGGTGCTATAGCTGCCAAACACGAATAGACATTGTACAAGCTCTCATATATCACTACACAATAAGCAGTACTTCTGTGAAGACACGTGTCACTTTCGTGTTATACCGATTCCTATGACAGAGGGATCAGCCATGTTTTTTTATATAATGAATCGCGCATGAATGCTCCAGATATAACTTAAAAATCGTGATCAATGAGCCACTTAAGACTGGCCGCCAGTAAAACTGAAGCGTTCGCTTTTATCCACCTAAACAGCTGTCCACGTACCCTCTCTTTATCAATCGCACGTCACTTCAATGCGTTGAAGGAAAGAAAGTGACTTTTAAGGGCTCGTTTTTCTTTTTTAGACACAATAATAATGAGAACAGACAATAATGCCAAGGAAAGTATAGGATGTGTTATTTCTAGTAATTAGAATATAAATGTGAAGAAAGCAAAGTGGACGAAAAGGTAACTTGCCGCCGGCAGGGCCCGAACCTGCGACCTTCGAATAACGCGTCCGATGCTCTACCACTGAGCTACGGCGGCGGTCACCTTCCCGTCCACTTTTATGGGGTATATATGTACATTTAAACTTAGGAGTGTTAGTCAGCGCCGATCGCAGCCATGGCAGCGAGTGTGGAACTCTCTTTTTCAGCTTATCTTTTCGTCCACTTTACTTTCTTCACATTTGTACTCTAATTACTAGAAATAACACCCCCTATACATTCCTTAGCATTATTGTCTGTCAGTTCTCATTATTATTCAATGCGTTGATTATCATAAAACTCACCTTCTATTGTCCCGCGACTGTGTTATTTCATGAACACGTCGATACTTTGGTTGAAAATTTTTGACACACTAATAAGCTTTTTCACTGAAATTATTCGACGTCCCTGGTTCTGATATTCATCTAATATATAAATCATGTACTACTATATAAATCATAACTGTGGCGCCCATTCTTGGGACACAACTACGTTTACGAAGCTGTTGCTATTGCAAAAGCGAATCATTTGACTAGTCTGCCAGAAGCCCTATTTATCTTACATCCATCACTTTATAAACTCCGGCTTTTTCGCTACTAGAAGATGGAAACAAAAAAAATCCGCCAGATGCCACGCACTTTGGGCTTCAACGTTATGCGAAGCACTGAACGAGACGCTGCCTGGGAATAAACAGTTGTCTTGCAATGATGCTCTGCGAGATGCATTGTCGTCTTTATGTGAATAGAGTAGCTGTGCGCGTGACTCAGTCTTACCGACCACGTCGAGTGTCCTTTGATGCTTTGAAGTGCAGTTTATAGTTCGACGCAGCGTCAGCACTCGCCAACGCGGACAGATATTTGCATGATAGAGGAGAGATTTGTGACAGGGTTTGCTGACGTGCATGTCATGTGCAGCGTTCAACGCTGTATGATAGTTCATATACATATTACTCGCCGGCACTCACCTTCGAGCACTGGTGTTCGCTTGATAGAGGAGAGATTCGTGCGACGGCTCGCTGACATACATGTCATAAGCATCGTTCAACGGCGTATAATAGTACACATTTACAGTACTGGTCGGCACTGGCGTTCCAGCACACATTTCTGCGTGATAGAGGAGAAAGTCGTGCGACGGCTCGCAGACGTGCATATCATAAGCATCCCTCTATGGTGCACAATAGTACATAGTCATAATAGCACATTTTTTATATTTAATAAATTCTCATAAGAACAAGTAGCGAAAATACACGATGTAGACAGCGCTAGCCGACAGTTGCCCAATATTAGCTTGCACTAGCCAACACTTCAATTTCAATTGATTTTCATTATAGGGGAAGGCCCGAACGAAAAGTGGCAATTTCCACTTGACAAAGATTAGGGACCCCTGTACAAGGCATACAGCAAAGAGACATATCATACACACATGTCAATATAGCGTATTCAATATAACAGGAAGTACAGAGAATTTGCATGTAGAAGTTAAACAAAACTGCTATAATCGCTACATACATCAAGAAAGAAAATAAATACAAATATAGCTTTGAAACATGACAAAACAATTTGTGAAATTGTGCATCATATCATTTAAAGTTATCTGTTTGTGTTACATCAGCATTTGATGTCATTATTTTATTACAAACCAATTGCGTAGATCCTTTTTTTGTGATGTTATTAATATTAATTCCTTGTTGAAAGAACATATTTAGCAACATAAGAAGCGTATATCGAACGCTTTGCTCGCCGCATTTGTTTCTTGAAAAGGGTACTTGCCAGAATTCATTGTTACGCGTAGCACACAGGGGTGTTCAGGATTTCAATTCCGCGAGGGCAAGTAATATTTGTTCATTATTCCTTAAACACTGTTTGTATCTTGTAGACTGGGTGTACGAGTAAAGGTTCGGCACGGAGATAAAATTAACCTAATGAACAGTTTGTGCGGCGCAAATAACCAGTACGGACCGCTACACAGAATAGACCCAACGTGTAGCTTTTACGTATATGCCACAGAGACTAACGAGGCAAGACGAAACGTGCATTAAGCGACTGAGACTCGACGTTGCTATACGAAATACTACAAGCACAAGATCAGGCAGTCGGACTCACCCACATGCACCACATGTAATACTCGGGAAGATTTAAAGCACGTACTCTGCGACTGTTCCCGTTACGACGCCCAGCGAGATATTCTGAAGCCAGAACTTCATTTGCAACGCAGCTCGAGCTTGGAACTGCGGCACATTCTTGGCCCGTGGCAAGACAGCAGTTCCGCGACGCCCAACACCAAAGCGCTGTTGGTGTTCTCGAGGAACACTCGACTAAACCAAAGTTTTTGAACGACTCTTTTGCGTATATATGTGTGCATTTGACTGCACGCACCGTTTGTGTCTATATGTATGGTATATAACATAGTCATCCCCCGACACCCGGAGTAGCAAGCCAGGCGACAAAGCAGGCTAACTTCTCCGGGAATTTCATTCTATAACGATCAAGATTCTGTAGTAGTGTGGCATGATTTAAACGATCGAACGCTTTCGAAAAATCTATGTATACACCAAGGACCAACTGCTTCTTATCAAACGCATGTAGAAATATTTCTTTTTGGCGAAAAAGAGCGCGTTCAGTGGATCCTTTGCAGAATCCATACTGATATTTATTCATCAAATAAAATTTATTTTCGAAACATGAAATTCTAGCGTGAAAAACCTTTTCCAGTCCTTTATAGAATGCTGGGAGTATAGAAATGGGACGATAATTGTTGAGGTTGTTTTTATCCCCGCCTTTGAAAATGAGGTTGACATTTGAAAATTGCAATTTTTCGTAGAAGTGTGCCCGTAGAAAGTGCTAAGTTATAAATATGGGCAAGAGGCTGTGCGGTTAAATATGCCGTATACTTTACCGGCCTTATTTGTAAGTCGTCAATGTCCTTAGCCAAGCTATTTTTAAACGAGGTGAAGACAGTTTGCACCTCAATTGAAGTAGTAGGCTTTAGGTAAAGACCATTTTCATTTCTGTTAACGGCATCCGCAGCTTCTGAGTGGTGACAACTGGTATTTAGATTCACGAAAATGTCATTAAATATTGCAGCCAAATCATTACCGTACAAAGCCCGATTGTTTAATGTTAACGTGGCGACATCTTCATCGGGAGCAGAACGATTTAGGAGCTCATTTATTTTCTTCCACACAATTTCTTGTTTAGAATTATGGTGATTATTAATAAAATATGCAAATATGTTTCCTTACCATTACGAAGAAATGAGGTAGTTTGATTTCTGTGTTGTTTGAACGTCTCCCAGTCCTCAGGGTTACGTGTACTTGAGAATTTTTGAAATAACCTATCTTTCTTTTGAATTAATTTGAGGCAATGACTCGTAATCGAAGGTTTACGAGATCGCTTCGATTTGTTTATTGTGATGACTGGAAAACATTCATGATATATTTTCGAGAATAAATCGATGAATGAATCGTATGCTTCGTCAGATGTTGTGGCGTCGTTCACTTTATTGCAGTTAACATTCTTTAATTTAGCGCGAAAGCATTCAAGTGTACCACCAGTGATATTTTGTATTTTATGACTATAAGGTGCAACTCTGTTGATTCCCTTGTAATAAGTTTTACAAAGTAAAATTATAGGCAGATTGTCGCCGACATGTGATGCAACAACTCCGCTTACAGGATCACTTGGAGTAAGGCTAGTTATGAAGAGGTCTAATACGGTGCTTGTTTCCATGGTGATACGTGTTGGCGTATCAATGACGTTACTGAAACCTTGTGAGACTAATACAGTATAAAATTTAAGCGACACAAATGGATTTGACATATCAATGTTGCGGTCCCCACCAAAAATAAGTGTTATATTGTTTTGATTCTCGTAGTCAAGGAACGCTTCAAAATATTCCATGAAACAATGCATATTTCCGTCTGGTGGGCGATACACTACAGAAAAGACATGAGTTTTAGATTTGAGAGCAACGCTTTCAACATGAGACGAAGCAAAAGAAAACGGGGAAATAATATCACATTAAATACCTGTTTTCACACGCATCAATAACCCACCACCTGGTCGGCCATCTCGATTTATAAAAAATGTTGAGTAATTTATGTCTCCGATGATATGACTTTGAGACGTGAAACTCGTGAACCATGTCTCTGTCAGCATTATGATATTGAAACAGAATTGAATGCCCTCCAAGAGAATATACAACTGCTATAATTTGTTTCGCGCAGACTGCGTGTTTAGATGAAAACACTTCCGTCCTTTCATGTTCTCAGAGGCATACGCGCGATTCACATCGTAAAAGTCTAACGCCATTTTGAATTAGTGTTCCTCAATCATGTGTAAAACAAGCTTATTGGATCTTTTTCTAGGTCATTAGAGGTGCGCACTTGTATGACACGCGAATGCTCATCCATCCGTGCGAGTATTTTTCCACCCTTAGTCCACACAAACTTCCACCCTCAAGAACGTTTCTTTTTCATCCCCTGAAAACGTTTCAGTGCTGGGCAGAGGGGCTCGTTCACAAACACAGGTGTGTTAGATGTGTTACCTAAATCGGATGTTGAAACACGAGTCTTTTTGGCTTTTAGCACAAGGAAAGAAGTCACGTTTTCCTCGGTTTCTAAACTGAACTACAATGTTTGGGCAGGCCTGATCGTTTCGTGCCCTCACTCTGTGTACAGTTTCAATGTCATCTGGTGTCAAAGGTATACACACACGTGCTCCTATTTGACATACAATGTCTTTAAGATTTTTCTTTTCTTTATCATCAACTATCTTAATTAATCTCAATATTGGACTTCCTACAGTACCGCTCGGTAACTGTTAACCTAAGTCCCTGTTACTCAAGCTCTTGTTTTATGCGTTTGCAGTCAGCCGTCAATGTTTGATTTGACTTCTTTAGGGCCTCATTTTCTTTTACAAGAGTAGCATTCTGTTGCATTACGATTTTGAACCTCTCATTAAAATCCTCTAGACTTTTTTCAAAGTTCCTCTATTGCTTCCTCGCATCGCGTTCAAGTTTCGACTTGAATTCATCAATTTCCTTCTTCAATTCTTCCCTTATATCTGCACCACGAGGAGACATCAGAAAATCCACCAAAAAGAACTAAATTAAATGGCACTTCTTGGCAGCAGCAAGGCTAAACAAAACCCTAGAGCAGCAAGGCTGCAGAAAGACTTCCGAAATAACCAACCTGCATAAAGATGCGGCGACAAACTAAGCGTTCATGCTTCCTGGCCGCCTCGCTGCAGCCTTGCAGGGCGTTAGTCAACACTACTTAAAAAATTATGCCAACTTTGCCTTAGTGGTGCCAAGCCTGAAGGAACAGCGCAGCTGGGTGGCCTTCCTTTTTTCTCTGTATATTTTTTTCTTTCTATCATCTATTTCTTTCTCTTTTTCTCTCCTTCTTCTATCTCGTTTTTGTACCTGTTCCTTTCTATTTCTTTCTTTCTCGCTGTGTCTATGTCTTTATCTGTCTCGCTCTTTCTATCTTTATTTCTCTTTCTTCTCTTTTTTTTCTCTCTTTCTGTCTTCGTCTCTGTTTTATTTTCCGTCTCTTTTTCGTGCCAGTTTTTTTTCTGTCTCTGTCTTTCTATCTTTAATGCCTTTATTCCCTTTATTTCTCTCTATTTGTCTTTTTCTGTTTCTTTATATCGCTTTCTTTCAGTCTCTCTCTGTCTCCTTCTTTATCTCTTTGTGTTTTCTGTTTGTCATTCTTCCTATCTCTTTCTTTCCCTCTCTCTCTTTCGCCTGCTTAACGTGCTCCACTTCGCCGAGCATAATTGTACTTTCTGTACCGCACCTGCTGTACTTGGTAGTGGGCCTGGCCTATTTCCTGTTGCGCATACCCTCCTGTCGGGTTTTTACGACGGAGCATACGTTACCGATAGCTTCAACAGCTTCGCTGGTAAGATAGCTGATAATTAGGAAACTATAGCCCTTGCTAGCTTTTTCCTGTCCGCCGTGTGTTATTTTCGCGCTGTTAACCTTAAGTAACTTGCTAGCCAAACTTTGTCATCACTTGCGAAAAGTACCACGAAATGCCAACGACACCGTAGAGTTAGCAAACATCACCGTCTATTAAGGTGCCACTCGCCAAGTCACAAATCCTAGTCAATAGATTTCGATATTTTCCCAACGTTATTCAGTGCTAATCATAGGCGTGCGCACAGGGGGGGGGGGGGGCAGGGGGCGGGCGCCCCCCCCCTAATCACCTAGGAGGGGGGCGCGAAATCTGCCCCGTACATTGACCCTTCTGTCACCTGAGAGGGGGGGGGGGCGCTATATCTGCCCCTTACATTGAATTAGTATGTTGGGGGGCGCTGCGATGAACCTTTGCCCCCCCCCCTGATGGGGCACCCTGCGCACGCCTATGGTGCTAAGCAACAGTGCTAACCAACATAAACATTACCAAAATCTAGCCAACGTTAGCAAGCACTATTCAGGATTACTCAACACCACCACAACTAAACCGGCAATAGCCACCGGTAGTATATTATAGCAAACATCAGCAAGCACAAAGGAATGCTTAGTTGACAGTTAGCCGGCATTTTTTAGTTGGCCAGCATTAGCCAACAGTCCTCCACGAGCCAAAATTAGCAAACACTAACTTAGAGCAGAGAAAAATTAGCCCCAGCTAGCAAGCCCTACCCAACACTAGGTAACAATAAACATTAGCCAGAGTTAGTAAACACTTCGCCAACAATAAGTATACCATATCACAACACTTGTGCGAAGTTTGCAAAACAGTGTTGTTTTTATACGGGTAAATACAGTACATATCATGTAATATAGTATGCAGAATCTATTATATTATGCCATGGATGATTAGTTATCCCTTTTCAAAACTTAATTAGAGCGCATCCACACGACACATTCACACACCCACACACCCAGACACCAACCACGCACAGGGCTCACTTCCAACTGATTTATTCATCGCATGGGCTTGAATATATACATGTGGCACATGCGCGCATTAACATCCCAGCTAACAAAACGAACGCAGGTACCTTCTCATTCGTGATTCATGTCGCGACAGACGTGACATGCGTATCTTTAGGTCATTAAACATCAAGGCTCTCACTTCGTTAAATTTACGAGATAAGATCTCACTCATTACTGCATGTTTGTCTTACAAGCATGCACATTTCGGTATGTAGCATTCTTGTGAGCCGACCATGATGGCTACACGATGCATGCATGATGTAATTTGCGTCATTAATGTCATGATATAAATAATGCTTGTTATCCGCCCACAATAATCGGTGTTTGCTATCGTCCCCCTAGTAGTGCCCCCCTTTTTTACCCGAATTCCACGAGGCTATTCGCTCCTTAACAGAATCTTATTGAAATTTTCCGATACTGCTTTTCGGCGACTTCAATTTTCCAGCAATATCTTGGACTAACCTATCATGTGTGGCTTCCAAAAACAGTACTGAGAGCGATTTCGTCAATTCATATCTAACTTTTGGATTAACGCAATTAGTCAATGAACCTACGCGCGACAGTGATAACTCCCTTCATATTCTTGACCTTGTTCTCACTTCTGAGCCTGAAAGAGTGTCCCAGATGACCTTCCTACCAGGACTCAGTGACCACTTAGTAATCCATGCGTCCTATTCTAGTAAACTATACCATCCAACAAAAACAACAAAAAATATAACACTGTATGATAAAGGCAATTATTCTGCTATAAACTCGGAGCTCAAGCAATTCGCTGCTTTCTTTCCTATCGACCTTTTAAAGCGTTCGGTCGAAGCAAATTGGCTACTATTCAAAAACCAAATGTTAGATCTATTCACTAAGCATGTGCCCACCACAACCGTAACCAAGAAAACGTCATCCCCATGGTTTAACACCACACTGAAACGCCTAAATAACAAAAAGAAACGGCTCTCTCGATCGGCAAAGCGGTCCAATAGCGCATACGCGTGGAACAGCTACTACGCCGCAGAAAAAGAATTCGAAAGACTTGCTAACAAAGAAAAACTTTTTTTTAAAACATTGCCCGCTATGTTAAGAAACAATCCCAAAAAATTCTGGAACACAATTAACCCCAGTAACTCCCAAGCATTAGCACTGTACAACGATCAGAACCATCCAATTTCCGATCATAAGGCCGCCGAACAACTTAACAGCTTTTTCTTTTCCGTGTTTACAGTTGAACCTGTCGACAACTTGCCTTCATTTCTTAACCTTGACCATAGCGTGATGTCACATTCTGCTCAGACGGCATCGCAAAACTAATGGACTCATTGAAACACACATCTTCATGTGGCATCGATGGTATCAACGCGAAAATGCTCAAAAACACGAAATGAATTGTTAGTACACTACTCTGTCATATTTTTGAGCAGTCACTGTCATCAGGAGTGGTGCAGTGGTGCCGGAAGACTGGAGAGTGGGCAAGGTTTTTCCAGTCCCTAAAAAAGGTCCTTCATCTCTTTGCAGCAGTTATCGCCCCATTTCCCTTACTAGCGTTTGCTCCAAACTAATGTAGCATGTGATTTACTCTAACATTGTCAAGTTCTTAGTCGGCAATAGCTTTTTTCATTCCAGTCAGCACGGCTTTCGCTCAGGATTTTCATGTGACACACAACTATCTTTATTTTATCATAATATCCGTTCCGGCCTTGACTTAAACATACCTGTTGACGCCCTCTTTTTAGACTTTGAAAAATCATTCGACAAAGTCCCATATCAAGGCCTACTACTAAAGCTTTCTCGTTGAAACATTAATACAAATGTATTTATTTGGATTTGCAGCTTCCTTACCAATCGCCAACAGTTTGTGTATGCTAACTCATCTAGCCGTTCCTCTGTAATCTCTGTTGTGCCGCAAGGTACAGTGCTCGGACCATTACTTTTTCTCATTTACATCAACGACCTTCCATCAAACGTCGCTTCTAGCATTCGCCTCTTTGCAGAGGACTGCGTCGTATACGCCTAGTGCGCGCCGACGGAAGCGCCATAGGCGGCGAACTCAATCATTGCTCCCGGGAAAGCAAGCAGACGGCCGCCGTGGTTCCCTACGTCGTTGTACGTGTGTTTCCGCGTTGTTCACGTTTCCGTAGTGAAATAAGCAACGATCCTCGTATGTGTGGTGGCCGAAACTTCAAGGGATGTCGAATAACAATTGCTGTGGAGTGGAGTGCTCAAACACCCACAAAAACGCGCCCGGAACACGGTTTTACTCACCTACCGCAAGGCCTCCTGAGCAAGAGCGACGGAAGCAATGGATCGCCGCTGTTCGTTGGCAAAGACGAGCCGCTTCGTCATTGTGCGGGTTAACACGTCGCTTCTTGTTCGAATGCTTTCGTTCTGCCATATCGGTGCTCGCTGGATGCACTCGATCATGTTGGCACTGGTAGACGACCAAAGTTATCAGCCTGAGCATGCGTTGGTTCGGTTCGACCGCCGTGCAGGGCACTTCGCTCAAACGTTCTATATTTCAGAAGTGTTGTAGTTCGGGCGAGTTGGTCATCCATGAACTTAGCTTGTACCAGCGCGGTACATGTACCGCGCTATTACAAGCTAAGTTCTATATTTATTATTTACAGAAACAGAAATGCAGCAATGGTTGACTTCATAAAGAACAAGAAGTCATTGAGACGTCACCTTTGTAAACAAAACAAAGCGGATGTTCACCACGAGCTGCACCTCATAGCTGGATCTTCTTACGCTGGTCTGCGCGACGCACCTTTGATATGCACCGGCATGACGATTCGCTCCACGCGGACGTTCGTTCTCCTCCGCAGCCAGTCATCATGTCTTCTCGCCGACCTTCTTCAAAACTTGTCACTGTCATCTCTTGATACTTAACTCACAGCACTAGATCATCAAACAACACGTCTTCTGCGGTCGAGCGAACGATGCTATCACTAGAACGACATAACTTCTTCGCCGACTAACTCCTCACCAGGGTTGCCGTTGGGTAGATTTGAAAAGGAGCCAGAATTCAAGCTAAAAGTAGCCAAAGTAGCCACGTCTTTTAACCTTATCGCCAAACTTGTAGCCAAGTGGCAGGAAAGCGGTATTATGAAAAGAGTTTTTATCATTGAACAATATATAATACCATTTTGTGTCAGCATTAAAATAGCATACGAGCACAGTTATTTTCTCCTTCATGCTTGGTCTTCAAGCTGTAAGTAAGTTGCAAATAAATGAACATATTATAAGTTCCGTGCACCTGTATACATTCTATATAGAATAGATATAGTAATTGCCAGAGAGACAGTAAGATTGAAACATTCCAGCCAACCAGTCAGTAGGAATACTAATGGTAGAAGAAGGTTGTGCTTGAAGTCGCAGACTTCAAGCACGACCAGCTTCAAGTAGCGATATCCGCTTGACGATGACCGGTCCAGCTTCATTTTGTAGCGGATCTCTGTGTCTGTCAAGTTCACCCGCAAACACGCGCCGTGCATCAGCACTACAAAACTGGCTCGTAGCGTCAGCATCGATGGCGGGCAGCGTGAAGAGTGTGCTAGCCACGCGTTTGCCAACAGGTGCGCAACTTCGTCAGTTTGATCTTAGCCAAAAGGCGTACTTAAATTTCATCTTTAATTTGTAAGTTATATTTTCAATTTCTTAATTTTTATTTAAATTCATAAAACCACCGAATTCATGGCCTATCCCCCATAGTGGGTGCGAGACACTGACTGGCGAACAAGAACTTCATCATTCCGTCTCAGCAGGCGCACCGCGCGTTGCGTTCAGGTGCCTCGATGAGCACCAGACTCATGGCGGGGCTAGGACACGCGCTTACACTGGCTGACGCGTCAGAAAAGCTTGGAAACAAAGGGTAGTCCTCAGGCTTGCTCGGTATTTTATCTGCAGATAATGAGAAAAACGGCTACTGAATGCGCTAAAATAGAGGTTCAAAGTAGCCAGAAAGTAGCCATGGCGCCAACCTGAAATTTTTGTCGCCAGACTGGGTCGTAAAGTAGCCAATTTGGCGCAAAGTAGCCACCAACGGCAACCCTGCTCCTCACTGACTGACTCTGCCCCCGCGCGCTTGCTGCGCTTGCATTGCCTGCATCGGCTCGCGCCTAGGTTCGGGAAGGTGCGTATGATTCGTCTGTGCGTAGCACAGCGAAAGCTAGGGAAAGGGCGAGATCCTCTCACCGATTCGTCTGCGGAATCAGACGGCGCCGCTGGCTCGGCTTTGCTTTCTCGAATATCCCGATCTTTCGCGTTCGTTGGCTGTGTCGGTGGCGTCTTCTGCGGAGAGGGTAAGAAGCGCGCGGGCGCCATGGCGGGCGCGCTTCCGGCGCCTTTTTATACTTGTTTTTTCGATGCGCGCGCTCTGTCGCGCACGAACCGTCGGCGCCAGGCTTTCATGCCGTCGTTCGAAATCGGCGACGTGCGCTTAGTTAAGCGCTCGTTCTTGAGAAACATCGTGCACAAGTCCACTTTCGTAGAGGCCCGCGCCTTTCCTGCAGCTGCCAGTGCAGAATTAGTTGTCTCGCACCCGCACGAAGGGGAAATAGCAGCCGCGAACTTCATCTCCTCACAGCAACGCTGCGCAAAGCGATGTCGTCTGCTCGGCTTCCCGCACGTACCGTCGGCGGGGCCCGCTAGGTGGCTATCAGTGGGGCCTCTATAGGCGGTGCACAAGGCGTATACCGTCCCATAGCAAACAGCGCAGATAATATTACTCTTCAAGACGACCTCAATCTCATTGTATCCGGGTGTGATAAGTGTCTAATGTCTTTAAACATAGAGAAAACTTCATTGGTATCTTTCCATCGCAGCCCCCATCACCAGTCAGCAGAATATACCATTTCTGGCTCTGCAGTCTCATCCGCTGAATCCTACAAATATCTTGGCGTCACATTTTGAAGTAACATTTCCTGGTCAGCTCACGTGACTAACATAGTCAACTCGACGAATCGCACTCTGGGTTTCCTACGTAAGCACTTAAGACTTGCGCCCCCATCAGTTAAGCTAATATCATATATCACGTTTGTTCGTCCCAAATTAGAGTATGCATGTTATGTCTGGGATCCCCACCAATCTAACTTATCCAACATTGTCTAATCGATTCAAAAACGTGCTGCACGTTTTATCTACTCTGAATATACCTACAATTCCAGTGTTTCCAAACTTAAAACTCGTGCTCACCTTTCTGATCTAGAACTACGACGTCACATATCTCGACTATGCCTCTTTTACAAATTTTATCATGCTCCCATCGAAGTTCCAGCCATCCTGCCAGTCCATCGCTCATCAAGCCGCACAAACCATTCAAGAGCAGTGCATCCTCCGCCAGCACAAACCACCGCCCATCTTCGCTCCTTTTTTGTGACAGCCACATGGGACCGGAACCGTCTACCGCGCACCACTCCGACCCTCATCACTTCAAGATTGCCCTCGAATCACTTCTTTGCTGTAATTAATACCCATCCCTCATGTAATATCCCAGCTGGGGCCTTTGAGGTATTCAAAATAAATAAATAAACCATGTGTGCCAGGACCTTTCATTTATGTGTTCATGTACGCACGCCATGGGATGCCCAGTAAAATTGAAACAAAATTAAATGACCGTGAAGGCTCCACAACGCATGCACCGCGCCATGTAAATCATCCATGTCATGATATACGTGACACGCACACTTATGAACATTCAGGCCATCGCCTATCTTACAAATTCGTCATCACGCACATCATGTGATGACTATTCTGACATGCAGTAAGGAAATTGAACGGCTACCATTGGATCACGATGACACCTTATAATATATGTCATGACGCACAAGAGATGTTTGTCATCTTATAATATTCCTCCCTGATAGATAGATAGATAGATAGATAGATAGATAGATAGATAGATAGATAGATAGATAGATAGATAGATAGATAGATAGATAGATAGATAGATAGATAGATAGATAGATAGGTAGATAGATAGATAGATAGATAGATAGATAGATAGATAGATAGATAGATAGATAGATAGATAGATAGATAGATAGATAGATAGATAGATAGATAGATAGATAGATAGATAGATAGATAGATAGATAGATAGATAGATAGATAGATAGATAGATAGATAGATAGTGCCTTTGTTTCGCCAGAAAATGCTTCTCATTAACTATACTAATGAAAACCAACAGATTCAGGTTGTATCTGCCAAAGAAACGCGCCCTTCAAATCCCCTTTCGTTGGCATTCGGATAGAATCCAGTCAATCCAGTGCAAGACCTGACCACTCTTAAGGGAAACCTTGCCATATTTGACATGCGTATTATGGAGCAACAAGAAGTAACACGTTATACATAAAATATCCAAAGGAAATGCTGGAACACCACTTGCCTTACGCATTCGATTGCAATGAAAATGGCGTCGACCTCTATAGGGTATCTTTGCAGGAAGTTCTTGTCATGTTGTTGAAACAAATGCTTTTAATGTTTCTCTAATTTTAAACGAACATTGGAATTCCTTTTAATTCATCGTTTCAATTGCTAACCTGTACATTAATAACGAAAGAGTTAAACTCTACCGTGATGTGTGTTTTAATTTTTATCGCATTTATTTCCTCTAGGTAAAATTGTATCCTGAAAATAGCGGTTAAATTCCTCTCAATTATGTGTTCATGGCACTTCAATTATTTTCTGACATTTCATCTGGACGCTGTTTTGTGCCCTTCGCAGTGTGCGTTTCTGTCATTCCATGAGCGTAGTCACATGATCAATCTACTCTCAACAGCAGCTTCATGTGACCTTTCATTTATTTTACAGAAAGACAAACCAGCATTCGCTCTATAAAGATAAATTGCGGTGGTGATAGCATTAAGATGATCATCACAAACGCAACAGTAATACCACCGACTCGTCCCAGCGGAAGCGTTCCGTCCAGCTGCTCTCTTTGCCAAGTAGATTTTCAACCGGAGTAAAACCAAGTAAGTCACATGATATAACAGCCGTAGCTGATTTCTGGAAGAGCGGGGGCTTCCGGCAACTGGCGGACTCCTCCTTACCTCTTCCGGCTGCTTCCACTTGGCTCCGCTGCTCGAGCGTGCGCATCCGTACGAAGAAAACCAAGACGATGCCAACGCCATAAAGGCAACTTCATTATCAAGGTTAGCTCCCATAGTGAAGCTGATATCCGCACCGCGGTGAACGGTTTTAATGTGAAGGGCAGAAACTATGAACGGTGAGGCTCGGGACAATAATCAAGCTCCGGTCGATGGGCTCCCCGTCTGCTTACCAGGCGGAGACCTGCGGAACCTTCCAGTGAGTAACGTGGTGCGTAATCATGCAAACCGCAAATATAAATTTTGCAGCGCAATATCTCGCAGCAAAGACAGGCTAGAAGAATTTTCGCAAGTGTAACTGTGAAGAAACGTGACTGCCTCCAACCTTTCAATACACACATGCGCGTTTACTGTAGTCGCTAAACATTTATTATACAACCTTAGGTAACTGGATGGCTGACAGCCATAATTATTGTCTCACTGTGTGTCCTCCTGCATACACAACTTATCTGCAACGGTACGTTTCAAGTACATCCCAGTGCTGAATTTTAAGAAAACCATAAAAAGTGTTTTTTAACACCCTGTACTTTGGCGAAATAATATGGGGCTACAATTCCCCACACATTTCATAGAGTTAATATACTGACTCTAGAGAAAAAGCTCGCCGTAGGGCCCATGCATCGTGACTTATAACCGCATGGGTTGCACCATGATGGAACAAAACGAAGGTTGCGAGACCCTGAAACGGTGGCTATATTTGAGGGTAGTAATCAGTTTTAATCTACCAACCTTAGCCAGCGACGAGCTGTTCAGGGAAGAGCTGTGCTTTGATGCGTGAAGCCGTGTGTTAGTGTAGCGTTGTCTGTGCAGCTGGCCTGATTGACAACAGTTAACATTTCCACCTCTTTGTGCATGGTTTTTACTATAGCACGCCCTACCAATAACGCATAACCAATAAAGTTTCTCCATTCGCTGGCACAAGGGTCACTCGACAGATTCGCAGCTCGAAGCAAAGTGCGTAGGCCATGGTCGCGCGGTGCTTCGACTTGCAATGACGACACACCTGCATCCACGTTCTTTTTCAGCTCATTGCTGCCGTACTTCAGCGCAGAGTGCCAAAAGCAGAAAAGTGTCGATTGCAGCATGCAGCGGCGAATGTGAGTCAGACGTCACCCGAAAGCTTCAATCAAAACTAAAGATACACGGCACACGAAATTTTATCGCCGTTAAAAGTACTAAAAATAACTTCGCTTGCGCCTAGTTGGTACATAACTTTCAGTGCTTGTCTCATCTCTTCTTTGCTGTCCGTCCTGGTTTGCACTGAAGTTTTCAGCTTGAAAGAAAAAAGGGCTGTCACATGAAGTCGAGTGGTACGTGGCAACAGAAAACGCACACAACGGGACACTGCGGCAACTACGAGATACGCGACGTAAACGAAGTTTCAGGGGCTTTAAAACGACGCGGCAACCGGCGCAATCGGCCGCGAGGGCACTCTCGAGTGTTAATGTTGATATGGTGGCGCCATCTAGTAAACCAGCCTGCAAACGCTCCTTTCCACGCACAGTAAATTGCATAAATAGCCGTCGTATTCTTTCGTAAAAGTATTAAAAATAAATACAGGACAATATCCGCACGTTTTTAATTGTACAAATGCTACTTTAGGATTGATATGTGATGGCAATGAGGACAACGTTCCAAGATGTCAGCGTTCTTGTGGTTAGCGGTCTCGCGGCCCAGCTTTTCCTCTAGAGTCAGTATATTAACTCTATGACACATTTTACTTCTTTCATTTTACATTTTACATTTTTCAGTGTTCAGTGCACATCATTACACTGAACACTGAAAATTGAATTGGTAACATGTCATTCCCACTGTTAAAAAAATATTGACGCAGTTATGCGTGAAGAAGTTTTTACCTTTATTATTACATCATATTTGTGTAACTGAATGCTAGCCGAAGTTCTGTGTTGTAATGGTTTAGGTTCCGGTAATTACATTAGCGGGTGAAGAGCATGGCGTCCGGAAAATGCCGACATTGCCAGAGCAATCTGCAACGTAAACGTAACATGTGACAACTGCTTGAAATGTAAGCATGAGTGCCACGTAAATGGAATAGGCTACCTGCATTTCTCGTGTGGGAACGATTCTTCGGCCTCAGAGGCCGCATTTTAATGGTGCCGGAATCCAAAGAACACTGCCGTGCGTAGATTTATTTGCACACAAAATAAGCGCGGGTGGTTGATATTAAGCCTGAGGGCCAAATATTCATATTTTGGTTTCGCACATAAAATCTCAGCGATTATTCTTATACTGCTATTACGTCTATTATCCACCTTGTGCAGGAAACGTAGATTCAAATGACAAATCGAATATTGCAAAAAAACAGAGGGCATCTGTGACTAAGGGCTCAATAACAATTACGGGGATCTAAAGCACTGGAGAAAATGGCTCTTTCGCATTTTTTTTTAACTTCCTTAATATGTACATCCCGGAAATGTTTCAACAGTATCGAGAGAGCGCTGAGAGTGGGTATCGTAGCGTCTAATACTATCGAAAGCTAATGAGATCTGTCAAAGATGCTCAAGCGCACAAAGCATACTGAACTGCAAGTGCCGTCTGCTACGGTGCTTACTTCAGCATATCTTTTAGACTCCTCTCGGCCTCCTCGACGCTCACGCTTTCCAGGTGGATGTGTATGATATTCCTCAAAAAAGAAAACAAAGTGTTTGACAACGCAGCAGAAAGCACAGATATCGAATGCGCTTACTAGAACAGCACAGCCGAAAACACACTTGCACTTGACAGCGCACAGCGCGCATGCGCACACTATTGACTATTTCTCCTATATGCTCCCTTGTACGCACTGTTTACTTAAAGATTACTTAACGATAAATTGCAGTAAACAGCGTACGAGATAGCGCTAGCAGTTCAGTGCGCTTTGTGAGCTCGCGCATCGTAGGTAGACCGTGTTACCTGTCGAGATTATTTGACGCTACCATATACTGCGCTCAGCGCTAGAGCAATATCGTTGAAAAATTGTAAGGGTGTACGTTCATGAGCTTTGAACTTTGCTAAATAGTACGCGCATCATTTTCTTGCCTGTTGGGACTGATAACACTTTTTCTGTTCATGTAAGCTACACAGACATGACTGGTCTCAAGCATTTATTTCGTGAGGCAATCCATGTGGTTACCTTGTGTTGAAGCATAAGTTTGGAACAAATATTCTATATTTTAAAATCGGCGTCCAGATTTTAGTCATTCTTGAGATCGGTAACAATATTTCTCGAGTCCTGACGTCAAGTTACCTTTAGAAAAAAAAACATAGGTGAGGTGTGGGAAAGGCTTTCCTTCAAACGTTAGCTGACATTTATTTGGCCAACACTTCCTTACCGTATCTACGCCGGCCCTTGCGGGACTGAATCTAGTCACTGCGGCCCACTCGCTGAGGTTAGTTTGAGACCGCTGGTGCTTTACATAAGCCAGAACATTTAGAAAGATACCGAAGGTGTGATGCAATGACAGTCAAACATACAAGCAATGGAGTTATAACCAATGCATTTTATCTTGGGAAAAAACAAGAGCAACAACAGAAAATAAATTCATTGAGCCATTCCATTCTGTGAAGGTGGATAAAGAGCGGAGCTGCGTAGCACACGGCTTTATATATTTGATTGATTTATGTGTTTATCGATCTATCTATTTATAATTTTAGAATTTTGCGTGTGCTCATTTGAAAAACTTTCACCCCGATTTGCGTAGGCAAGAAGTGCAGAGCGTAGATTGCTTATTGGTTTATTTATTTAGTTTAGTTAGTTAGTTAGTTAGTTAGTTAGTTAGTTAGTTAGTTAGTTAGTTAGTTAGTTAGTTAGTTAGTTAGTTAGTTAGTTAGTTAGTTAGTTAGTTAGTTAGTTAGTTAGTTAGTTAGTTAGTTAGTTAGTTAGTTCCTTGTGTTTGGCTTTAGTGGACCAGTGGTGAGAAGTAGCGATTTCCTTATTTCTGTGACACATACCTGCCAGGGATTATCTTGACTAAGATATGATAGCCTCCGGCTCAGTGCACCGTCCGCAAGCGCCTCGCCGCATATCACTCTCTTGTGTCCTGCTTTTTTGAGCTCGTTGTTCACACGCATTTGTACGATCATCGGTGGACGTGTCTTGTGGAGTTATTTTCAACCTTTCCTGGGCCAAACTGATTATTCGTGTTAAAGAGTTTCCTTCAAGTAGTGCGACTACTGCATGCCTCAGGATAGAGCCCAAAATGTATCACAAATTTAATCAGAAAATTGCCTTGAGTGAGCGTAGGATCTTTAAAGAGAGCATCCTAGAGTTCTCTTAGTTATCTCGTGTAACCGTGTGAAGAAATAATTTTACTTGGACCACCTCCTCCAGTGATCACTGAAAAGCCGTCTTCAGCGTCGAGGGTACGGAACATTACGCGGGCCAGCTTGGTGCTTGCGCCACGCCTAGTTATCAGGGGTCAGCTATGTATCAGTTTTGCAGATGCAGGGACCACATTAGTTAGCGGCCCCTTCATGCGATGTGAGATCCTGTGAGACCTACGTCTCCTGGCTCATGAAATGTTCTAGTAGTTTGTTGATGTGCCTCCCTTCACCGTTTTCGCATTACACGCTCCAACACGACAACGAAAAAGATTTATATGCATCCCCTACAGTTTCATAGCACAGAAACCGTAAACTTTCAGTCACAGAGATTTCAGTGTGTAGTGAATATCCACTCTTACTGCTCCTTGTGTTCGCGGCACACTCGGAGTTAACGCTCTGTGCCTCAATATGCTAAAGATACGACGAGTTTCAGGAAAGAAATAGGCTTACACGAGCCGCTTAAATATTCAAACATTTTTCCGCCTCTTCCCCCAAGATTGGTTGTTCTGGCTACAGCCACTGCGAAAGTTCTGTTCGCTGCAGCCTCACCTTGTACAAAGCAACTTGAACTAATAAGTACTCGCCAATACCAAGCATCCAGCACCAACGCTTTGGGAATCTTCGTACTGCTGTTTGCTAACATGCACCAATGTCTAAGTAAACAGGTATTCCATTTCGCCTTTACAGCCGCTGTGGAGAATAGTATATGTCGCTGTATTTATCTTAAGAACCCCAGCTTTTCGAGCCATGGAAGTATGTGATCAACGCGGACCTAAAGCATTCCACACCGGGTTTTGTTTTCCGTGCTCATTGTTGAAATACAGCAAACTGTGCATGAAGTACGTGAAGATCAGTATTATTCCCTGACGTTTCATCAGCCTTCACATTCATGGTGGCTCTAGCATTTGCGAGAAGTATGCATTTGCGAGAAGTGCCCGATGCAGAGAGAAGTTAAGCTGTATACTTGCCGTCCCGACGATGCATCCTCGTTTCAAAGTAGTGCATCATGATTGTCTGCTCTGTCGGTGTTGCTGGTGTAGCCGCTGTTGTCGTTTTCTTTGTTCATCTTGCACTTTTCGTTGTGCATCTCGCGCCATCCGTCTTAGTACTTCTTGGCGGCGCTGGTACGCTGCGACCAGTGCTCTCCTACGTTGTTCTTCTGTGAGTTGCGCGGTCGGCAACATTGGCCGAGGCATAGGGTTAGCTAATGTCGACGATGGGATTTTTTCGTCCACTGTGAGCAAAATAATAACAACGACAAGGAGTCCAGAACCTAAGTATTTGCCAGTCGCCATAGTGATTAACACGGAATGGTTCGCGTAACCGTCTTCTCGCTTAAATCCCTTCGTTTGCACACAATGCACAGACGTAAGACACAGTTATTGTAACATCCTTCTTTGCATGCACGGTCTCCAGCAAAGCACAAATCTAACTTTTATTTTCCACGAGAAGGTGCTTTTGTCGTGGAAGCGAAGTGCCGAAAAAGAAACTATTGTGCATTCAATGCAATTTGAAATAAAACATCTACATTCAAGGCACCAGTTGGGTTTGCACGTATCATTGCAATATATGTAAGAAATTTTCCTTCTGGAAAGCATAGAAGAAGCATTACTTCCCGGTGTCGAAAACGCAAATTCATTAGTCGTCTTAGCTGCATTTATCAGGTTTTTTTCTCCATTTTAAATAAATTAGATATTTGCATTTCTATTTTATATTCATTATTTCAGTGTTGTTCCATCATCGCTACTCAGAATAGCATATCAGCAGTCTTGTGCAGCATGAATGCCATGGAAGCTGCCTTTGAGTAAATAACCTCTTTGTGCGTGAGCTTGCCCACGCGGACACGTGGTATCATTCACTTTGCCGTTCGAATAGTTTATAGGCGTTGGTTGCATCATATATCAATAACGTTCAGTTCCTAACGACGTTCAAATGCATTCCTCATGTGTTGCAAGACATGCATAAGAAATAAAATGCATTATTGCATCAAGTTTACAGGAGAAACTGAAATATCAATGTGCATCATGATTTCGGATAAAAGAAAAGTCAGGCTTGAATTACATGGCCTAATGTTCAAATGCATTACAAAACTCAAATGCACAGTGCTTTGCTACTTAAAAATCAGATTATTCAAAATCTCAAAATTCGTCCTTTCGCTTTAAGCGACCATCTACACAGACATGTAATCCGAATATTTTCGCATGCGCTTTTAAACTTGGATTTAGTCGCAAAAATAAAACTGGTGACATCAGATTGAACAGATGCAAATATCCACCACCCCACACCAAACTAAACAAGAAACAGCAGGCCGCCTGGAGACAACTACGGAGACACACGTACCCAAATCTGGTGATCCTTTATAGACATTTATACATCCGACGAGTGAAAGCGTGCGGAGCCAAAGCGACGCTGCAGCGCATGCTGTGGAAGTGTACCGGTAGCGAGCCGCAGTCCCCTACGCACCGGGTAGACATGTCAGTCTTGAACCACGAGGCGCGGTGGGAGGCGGCTCTGTTCAGCCACGACCTTACCTAGGAAGCCGCCCGGGTCCAAGGACTCGAGGCCGTCACCTAGGCTGGGGTGCTTGTATCCTCATCCCGCTCAACGACGCCGGACATGCTCGTTCACTCGCTATGTACATGTACATTTGTTAACATGTCGCTCATCGGTATTGAATTAACGTTATCAGAAACCAATATCTAGAAATAAGTCGAAGTTGAATCATTCACAAGCGATGTATTAGATGAATAAGGGTTCCTTGTTTAATGGCTCTCAGAATGCGCTGCACAAACAAACACTCTAACTTGGGACAAGGCACACCTTCCTCAACATACAGCTTATTTTTGTTCGAAAAAACATTCATCGCTTCTACATCTTCGATGATTTGAACACAGCCTGTGCAATGCATGAAGCGGTATGAGCCTTTGGACAGAAGATGAAGAAGCACGAGAGCCGGGGCAGGAAAGAAAAGGAGGAGGAAGTTGAAAATAAAGCGGATTAAGATGGACGCCAGTTCCATACTGAAGCTTTAATGCTGTTCCGTTATTTTAAGTAGGAACACTACATTATTTTGGCGCAGCCGGCCATCGAAGCCATCATGTGGGTGACGTTCTTCATTGACGAGACCTCCGAGGAGAAGATCATATTTTCGAAGTACCAAGTTCAAGACGAAGCAGCGGTAGACCTACCTCGTGAGCTCAGCTCGGAAGAACTCGTGAACCTGGTTGTGGAAAAGGCAGCCGTGGACACTACTGAACTACGACGGAAAGGTGCTGTGAAAGTGAACTTGCGTGTGGCGACCTTCAACGACCTAGTTCTTGAACCAGCGCGTCGAAAAGACTCAGGATCACGACCTTCGACAGAAGAGGTGAGCCTCGTTTTGAAAGCTCTTCAGCTGCAACAGGAACAGATGGTTCAACAAAACGAAATAATGACATCTCTTATAAGCTCTCTGAATGCTGAGAAACCGATGCCTAAATTCGTAGAACCTGATGCCTTCGACGGTGTGTCTTCAAGTCCAGAAAGTTGGCTTGATTTCTACGAATATGCCGCTGGAAAAAACAAGTGGCTCTCTGATGAGGCTAAAATCACCAACATGCGCGTTTACTTGAGAGGTGTTGCGCGAAAGTGGTATGAAACATGCATTCTGGAACACAGTGACGACTCTTGGAGCCAGTGGAGGAAAAAGTTTTTGACTGCATTCCGAAGCAATCCAGTAGAAAGATGGAACACAGCGCTTAATTTCAAGTCTGAGCAAAGCTGCCTTGTCGAGTACTTCTTTGAGAAACGCCGTCTTTTAAAGTTGGCTGAGCCTTTGCTTCCGTCTACGGCCGTAGTTGCCTTAATAATGCATGGATTGCACACTAACGTGTTGAAGCAAGTGCAAATACTGTCGCCAAAAACTCTAGATGACCTCCTCTCGTGTCTTCAGAACATACCATCAGCTTCGGAAACAAGCATAACCGCCGAGTCAAGCAGCTGTTTCAGTCGGAGTAAAGCGGACTGGTCAAGCCGCGCTCAGCGAGAACCGAGCCACCTCGCAAGTAGCACAGATAACTTGCCCTGGCGCGTTCCAAGAGGTCGAGTGAATAATATCGACACTGAAGCTCAGGAGTATTCGACAGAAAAAAACTAATAAACGAGGGTGATCAGTCCCACCCGATGACTCCAAATGAGACTGTTTATTTAAGTTGCTCTAGCCTACTTCACATTCCCGTCAAAGTAGGAAACAAACATATGATGGCTCTGGTAGACAGCGGTGCTTCTGTGTCCATTATAAATGCCAAGCTGGTGGATACAAGTCGCTTGCATAGTGGAAGAATCCTACGAGTACAAGGCTATGATGGAAAAGTAACGTTGCATGATCAGTGGTCCTTTGTAAACATCGAGTTCCAAGGTCAGAAAATAGAGAGCGAAGTGTTGGTGATAGAGGGGGTGACGTACGACTTTTTGCTATCAAGACCAGATATAAAGAAGCTAAAGATCAATGTGTACTGGGACGATGTGGTTCTAGTCGAAGGAGTAGCAAGGAACGAGATATATCAGGGTAGACAAGATAATCTACGAGTTGTCAAGTGCGCGGAGGATATCGCAACGACCTACCCTGAACTTGTATGCATAGGAAGCTATCCTCAGGCGATGAAGTCACACAAGGTTCCTTTCGAACTCGCTGACAAGACCGTCATCCGAAAAGCACCTTACAATATGTCAAGGGAGCGAAAGATGTGGCTCAAGAAAGAGTTGCAGGAGATGCTAGATGCTGATATCATACGACCTTCGGTATCACCCTTCGCTTCTCCCATAACGATCGCACCGAAAGAAGACGGAACCTTCAGATTATGCACCGACTACAGGGTTCTCAATCGTCAGACAGACCTCATACCATTTCCTATGCCGAAGATCGACACAATTATAGATGAGACCGGGGGTTGCCGACATTTTTCCCGCATCGATTTATGCAAAGGTTTCTGGCAGATCCCACTAACCGAAGAAACAAAAATGTACACCGCTTTTATCACGCCATTCGATCTCTACGAATATAACCGGCTTCCTTTCGGTTGGAAAAACTCGCCAGCGTGGTTCCAGAAGATCATGAACGACGTCCTAGAGCCTTTCCTTGGTGTTTTTTGTAATGTGTACATAGACGACATTATAGTCTTCTCCAAAACAGAGGCTGAGCATCAGGACCATCTGTCTCAGGTGTTAAACGCCTTGAGCTTGGCACATCTCAAGGTTAATTTTAAGAAGAGTGCATTCTTTCAACAAAAAGTTGTGTTTCTTGGAAGAGTCTTCGATGGGAACACCAAAAGCACAAAACAAGAGTCCGTCGAGAAGATCTCCCAGTTGAAGAAACCATATGACGTCCATTCACTGCGTGTGTTTTTGGGATTGGCAGGACATTTCCGATCTTTCATAAAGGACTTTGCTGTCAAAACTAGATGCCTCACGCGCTTAACGCAGAAAGAAGTTCCCTTTGAATGGAGTGACGAATGTGAGAGAGTGTACCGTGACTTGGTGCACAGAATTTCTTCTGACCCAGTTCTGCGCATACCAGACTTCACTTTACCCTTTGAATTGAACACTGACGCCTCACATTATGGGACTGGTGCAGTGTTGTATCAAAAATGTATTGAAGCATCTGGCCGAGAAAAGCGACACGTAGTAGGTTACTACAGTTACACTTTCAAGCCGTCTGAAACAAACTACACTACTACGGAAAAGGAAGCACTGGCTGTTCTGAAGGCCGTTGACTACTTCCGCACGTACCTGGAAGGGACGAAGTTCACTTTGTTCACCGATCACCAGGCACTCACTCATCTCTTGAATATGACCCAAACTAAAGGGCGTATCGCCAGATGGGTGAATTACTTGCAGCAATTTGACTTCACCATCTCGCACCGACCAGGACCGCTTTTAACCGATGCAGATGCTCTATCAAGATTGATGGTACAAAACAACACAGAACAATCTGAAGAAATCAATGATGTGAAGCTGTGGGAAGGCTCAGAACAACTGGTTTTTACTGAAGGTCGGTATCAAGTCCCACCAACTCTTGTTTCCAAAGTGCTTTACTTGTACCACGATAGCCCAGAATCTGGAGGACACGACGGATTTTGGCGTACCTACAACAAGTTGGTCAAGAGGTTTACGTGGCCTCACATGAAGAAAGACGTCAGTCAGTACGTTCGTTCATGCCATGTGTGTCAAGTACACAAAGTCAAGTATAAACAGCCTACGGACACCATGATACTACCTTGCCACTCGAACGTGCCTTTTGAAGTAGTTCACCTGGATTTCGCCGAACTTAACAAGAAACGGGAAGGAGTCAGAAAAACGCAAGCTTTTCTGCTGGCCATAGATGAATGCACCAGGATGGTCGCGGCACGAGCAGGAAAAGAAGATGCAAATAGCGTCATAACCCTGCTCGAAAGAGACATGTTTAGAACTACGCGGACAATCGTATGCGATAACGGCCCCGCGTTCAAGAGTGAAAAGCTAGCAAGATGGGCTCGAGATCACAATGTATCGATCAAGTTCTGTGCGCCATACCATCCTGCGGCGAATGGGCTTGCAGAACGTGCCATACGGGACGTGAAACAGTACATCAAGATGTACGATAGTTTTCCTGGTGGATGGAAATGTTCTTTAGAAGCAGCCATAAAACATCATAACCGATCCTACACAAGTGGCTTGGGGTGCAGTCCACAGTACGCTTCTACAGGAGAAACCCCTATTCTGCAGGCAGACCGTGAGTTGGGACTCTTGGAAAACCTCAAGATTGTCGAGGAGAGGCAACAAAAATCACAGGAGGAGAGGTACCGAAAACGAATGAAAAAGAATTTCGACAAGAGGCATCGAGCAGACATGCCAGACATTCAAGTCACCGACCTCGTACTAGTGAGAAAAGGAATAAGAGATTCCAGTGCCAAATTTTACGGGCCTTACTCTGTGACCAAGACAGCCACCCAGAACGGAATTTTGAAGACTGTCTGGTACACTGGTGAACGTGGATCAGTTGAATGTGCTTCAATTGGGAATGTCTTCAAGTATTACCCCAGGAGGGGTAATTAAAAGAAAGCGGGAAGGGTGAAGCGGTATGAGCCTTTGGACAGAAGATGAAGAAGCACGAGAGCCGGGGCAGGAAAGAAAAGGAGGAGGAAGTTGAAAAAAGTCACAGTTTCGCCGCAAGGGCGAAGCAATGAATGCGATAGCAAGGAACTAATGCTATACGAAGTGAGGCTCGCCAATGGATACTCTCAGTTTGAACAGCGCTTCTGTTGCAAAGGCAGCCGAAGCAGCGAAGGAAACTATAGCGTGCTTCAAGTGTCGAGCTGTGACACTTGATAGTTCGCGCTCATCTTCTGTTTGTTCGTTTTGCGGCGTCCCTGAGCTCGAGTGACATTCGTACGCGCCGTAACATGAGCGCGGACATCACGGTGAAAGCGTGAAACATTCCTCTACCCCTCGCCACGAGAAAACCGCGCGAGCAGACAGCGGAAGCGAGCGAGCGCGCCGACGACTTTTAAATGCGCCCGTCGGGCTGCTAGCGCCACCTCGCTGGTAATGAAGAAACGCTTATTATCGCCTGCTGTCTCTGAGTCCGTCCAGCGCTAAATGGTGTGTATATAACGCTCGCCGTTAGCTACGTGGAGGATCTGCGTTTCGTGGCGTAGTGGATAGCGCCGCTCGCTGCGGAGCAAGGGGTCCCTGGTTCGATTCCGCGCTTCGGAAGCATTTTTCCGAGTTATTTTTCTTTGGGGCCTTTATATATATATACATACTTATACATATACGGTGCATGACGGCGGCGACGGCGACGGCGACGGCAAAATCCAGCCGAGACTGTCCATATAATTGCTATCGCAATAATAAAGCGGATTAAGATGGACGCCAGTTCCATACTGAAGCTTTAATGCTGTTCCGTTATTTTAAGTAGGAACACTCTAACTTGGGACAAGGCACACCTTCCTCAACATACAGCTTATTTTTGTTCGAAAAAACATTCATCGCTTCTACATCTTCGATGATTTGAACACAGCCTGTGCAATGCACTTGGTTGGCCGTCTTTCCTTCTTGTCAGTGTTATGGAGGCTATACTGACACACCACTGAACTTTATCACATATCGACTACACCTCGTCTAAAAGCATCCTACATTGATCGCGATTCTTCTCTAGAAGGGTACAGCTATCAAGTTTTGAATTAAGGTAAGGAGATGCCCGCATGATCGTCACCAACCTTACCATCACCACCTCGCTGGTTATGTTTGAACTTGTCGCAAGGTCTATCTGGCGCTCCTGGAGGCAACGGCTGGATCGCTCAGTATGTACCCTCACAGAGGAGTGCTGGATTTTCTAAGATACAGCTGAAAAAAATGGAAATGGGTTTTGAAATGTCAGCCAAGTGCATACGCAGGTCAAATACGCATGTCAAATGCAGTACACTTGAATAGCTTGGTAGCTTCGCGGGGTATAGACAAGAAATTTGCGTCTTGACTGCTCTAGATCCTACACAACACTGTCGGAGTTATAGCACGTGCGTGAACAGCCGGCGAAAAAAAACGACCGTGGTTGAACACGGTTAAACAACGTTTGTCGAGCGACATCTCCGCTGTCTTTGCTTTGGGAAAAAACGAGGCCATTGGTTTTCAGATATTTAAGTTTATCGTGCGATTTGGCTTAGACAAGGACAAGGAGAAATCTGCACGTATCGACTACACGCCCGGACAAGGTAGCCAGCGGGCTGTACTACAAGAAAACACAAACACAGTGCTCGGCGCCATCGGCGCTCTCGGCGCGGCCGCGCAGTGAAATTAACTGCAGCCAGCGCCTCTGACGGTGGCGTCACAATATACTCACCTTGAGCCGTTCGTTTTGGCGAATGCGCGGCGTTAGTGTTTCACTTCAGGTCACTCGCCGGCGTTGAGCTTGGCTGAGCTTGAAGGTCAAACACATGCAACAAGGCGTTTTCTGGGCATCGAAAGGTTTGTGGACACTGAAGTGGCGAGCGAGAGGCCAACTCGCCCAAGCAACCACTTTAGCTACTTAAGGTACAGCCATCCAGAATGGAAGGGAACGTGAAGTGTAGGCAGAAAGCGGGGCCCCTGCATAAGCATGCCGGATTACCGCCCCACGAGTGAAACCACCGGTAGGCGTTTTGACAGCCGGTTGCTGGTAAGGGCGTCCCCTTGGAGTTGCGGAACTAAACGCAATTGGGAAGGAAAGAAAAAGAGTAAATGTTCAAGGTATGTACACCACTCCTGTTTTGCTGGGAACAAATGAGATCCCGAAGTCCAGTACAGGATTGTAGTACATCGGGCATACAGGCCGGTGTGTGAACGACCGCCTACGAGAACACGCCAGCAATCTTGGAGCTAAGACCGGCAGCAACTTGGCAATTCATTGCGCTAGGTGCAGGTGTAGCCGCGATTTCCACCAGACGCGCATCGTTCGCACTTACCGAGATTCCCGAGCCCGAGAAATCTCTCAAGCCTTCAAATGCATAACGTCGGATCAGCATGTGTCAGTTCACCTTCGATAGCGTTAACAGACAAAGAGATTCGCTATCTGCACCGTTAATTTCATGCGTTGTATAGGGTAAGGCGCAAGCGTTTTTCAATACCACTCCCCCTCCTCTCATGTGAAAAGCCTATTTATTCATGTTCGCGCAAATAAAAAGCATTGTTGGTAGTTCAGTGCCTGGTCCTGCCTGTTTCTTTCTGTGTCCTCGTAGTTTACGCGCTGTGTCGAAGCCATGTTTTCCGAAGACAATTCGTGAATAAAATCGCCTACCAGCCAGCATTGCATAATGTCCAACTGCCGAAACATTTCTACAGGCTGTTCAGTTGTAATCACTTTTGCAATCAGTTACAGTCGCTGTAATGCTTCGAACGCTGAGTTCATATTCGTCGCACTTATTTTGCTGCCCGTAAGCGCATTTTCCTAACTTCCTCCTTTTTTTGACAATTGGTGGGATACGCCTGCTCTCTCTTCATCTGGTCCAAAGGTGAAAAATCCGTTCTGTCACTTTTTTAATCAGTTCAGTATACTAGTACTTGAAACGACGTGCGTATCCTTTGTGCCTCGCTTTACGGAAGCGTATGCACTCCTGCTTATAGTTTCATCTGCAGGATATAAATGCTAAGTAAATAAATATTCAATAAGTAATTACAACTAACGTGGATCGTCATAGCCGATTCCTAAGGGAGCCTGAGCTTTCGATACGACCCATGCAGGAGTTTCTTGACTCGTTACAGCTGCTTGCACGACAATTCTCGGTACAGGACCGACTGCTGATGTTCTCCCCAAGAGTTTGCATACTCATTCAAAGAAACATTCACGGTCAGCAAAAAATGCATTCGTGCATTATTCCTTCAAACGTGATCACATTCCCCCAAGCGCCTGACATCTATTCGGGGCCTCAGCTGTTCACCAGTTTGCATGAGCCGGCTGAGTGCACTGCGATGTCGCATTAATACAGATATGTGGTCCTTGGTAGAGAAAAGTAAACTGTTGTTTCCGTCACACGGTAATTAGTCGAGAATTGCACCATTCCAGAATTTAGGTATACAATACGTAGTCTCCTGTCTCTCACATTGCAGTGTTTGAAAGGACACATCCATCTGTTCTTCATAATGCAACTCTACGAAAGCAAAATACCTTATAGACGACGCGTTAATACACGAGTCTAAGCCTGGAAATAAGACACTGTACATGTATATGACACAGGAGGTATATCCAACAGCCTCACCACAAATAACTTGCTCATGAAAGCAAATGAGAGAAAAAAAGGGTTTTAAGAAGCATTCAGACCATGCCTAAATATTAACTGAAGCAATGGTGAAATATTACTTGCATGAAAACCAAAATTCCGCTATTTTTGCCTGTTTAAACTTTTGAAAGGTCAAAAAGCTCAAAAGAGTTTCGCTTTCGCATTCAGTTTAGAAGCATCACTCATGTAGACACCTCTCCAAAGACACTGAACTTGGCCTCGATTAGCTGTGAAATCAGGTGAATCCTTTCCTAAGCAAACTGCAAATAATATTAGGTGGGACACCTTTGAAGATATTGTTGATCCCCGCAGGGGCGTCGGTTTCGGCAGACGTTTGGTGGGAGACGTCACCACGGACCAGAGCCAACGTGGCGGGAGTTTCGACTCCCTCCCACGCCTGGCCGTGCGTGGCTGAGCCGCGTCTGGCGAAAGAGGGATCCTGGAGGTTGGGCCAATGCCAGGATATGCGACCTCTAAGGCCCCCCGGCAGAGACAACGCACCTATATGGCGCTTGCTTCACATAGACAGCACCCCTGGGCCGACCCAGTCAGAAGGAATGGGCAGTTGCCTTTTCCTGTTTTCCTCTCCCTCATCTTCGCCTTTTTCTTTGACTATTAATCTTTCCTGTCCTCTCCTCCCTTGCATTCATCTCTAGTGTTCCTGGAGGCAATGATTAATGTGGTGTGGTTCTACCACCTTGGGTATACCAATTAAGGTTAGAGTAACAGCGCGCTACTGGCGTTGTGCAGAGTTCTTTACATGTTCGGCCACGTCCCCTTGTTGAGCTCCGTGGTGGGTGGTGGGCGCCATTGCCGAACCAATAACTTTTTTCTACAGGATCCTGGAATCCTTTTGCAAGCGAGCGTACCCCGAAAAGGGTGCGCACCCACGCAGCCTCACTATTCTTACCCAAGAACAAGAAACATTCCCGAAATGCTATGTTGTTCACTGTGAGCAATCGCCTACAGAAGCTAGAGAAATTTCACCATTTCTTGTAGCCTAGTGCCTTAAAGTGGCCATTGGAGGTGGCTTTACGGTTACAAAAAAGGGCAAGTGGGGATTTGCTTCTCGAACGAAGCGAAAAGGAACGGTACAGCAAACTCGCACGCCTCATAACCTTCGGTAACATCCCCGTTTCTGTGAGCCCACACCGAAAATATGAACACAGTGAAAGGTGTAGTATCGGGAGGCCATTGAAAATGAGTAACAAGTATTAACAAAATCACACAAAGTTTTCTTTTCAGCGCGACTTAGCTGAAGTAACGCGGATCCTGTAGTGATATATGTGAGTATCAGTACCAGTAGTAGAAATGTCAGCAGCCTGCATATTCATGGTGGCTTTAGCATTCACGAGAATTGTGTATGTGCCCGCAGAAGAGAGCAATTAAGCAGCTTACCGTCTGGATAAGGTATCTTTTTCTAATTACTTGATGCCTCATGATTGCCTGTTACATCATTGTCGTAGTTGCTGTTGTCTTCGTCGTTGTTCGTCCTGCATTCTTCGTCGTGCTCGATCCTGTGTTGCCCGCGTCCTATTTCTTGCGGGTACCATTCAGCTTCGTGCAGCACTCTCCGATATTGGTCTTGTGAGAATGAAATAGGAATAATGACAAAACAGTTTTCCATGTGGTTTTTCTATTACTATGACTGCTACTCGCACTACTCTCAAACAATTTTTATGTAACTTTCTGTGTTCATGTCATATTGCAACTGTCCACCTGCTTGGACCTAAGCGTCTGAGGTTACGTAATGAATATATAAAAGATATATTAGAATTCAGCCACATTGGTCGAGGCTATAGACGACAGAATTTCGTGGTAAGCTATGCAGAAAATAATACCAATGAAAACGATTTCACAAGCTAAGTTAGTTAGCCGTGACCATGCTCAACAACACAGGCTGGTTCGCGTGATCTTGTTTTTATTGAAAACTCTTTATCTCAACATAATGCGCAGAAGTCTTAAACAATAATGGCCACATCGTTTCTTAAATTGTGTGCCAGCGTCTCTATTCTTAAAGCCGACAGCTGTACGCAGGGTCTGCAGGAGAAAGCAGTGTCTTTGTTTTATTTTACACGACAATGTGTTCTCGTCCAAGAACGTCCCGAAAAACAAACAAATATCCGTTGTCCAGTTTCTGTTACAATAAAATACCTACCTTCAAGGCAGCAGTGGGCTTTTGGCTTATTGTTGCACTGTATTGAAGGAACTTCTGTAGTCGAAAGCATGGAGGAGGATAATAAACTTTTATTCTGAGCAAGTACAGTGTGCACCCTAGGCGGGCGGCCTTCTTATTCCAAGTGGCCTAGGCCATAACTGCGCTGGCATTTGGCTCAAGCTCACTTGAAGGCCGCCAACCGCGAGAGCTAAAAATATTGCGTACTTGAAACCGGTTATTTCGTGCTAATTATGACATAGACGGGTCTTCACTGGAACGCTATCACCTTAATACATCTGGGCTCCTTAGTCATGCCTCAAGCTTTATATGAACGAGGCTGCACGCAGCAGCGGATTCGGCGGTCCGCAGCACCATTACGTACAAAATGGATTTAGTGGGGTCTGCAGTTTATTGTTCCCGTAAATGGTCCCGCAGGAACACTACAGCAGCTCCTTCGGTTATGTTATCGTTGATGTGGCAGATTGCACTGGTCGCTTCTTCACAACGTTTTTGCTCAGCGTGCTTGCATATTCTTTCCCTCCGTCTTCTCATGTTCATAGCCTCTCCTAGCTCCACATGAGCACCTACCTGGTTTGCATCGCCCGTACGTGGTGTCCCCTACGTCCCGGCCAGGAGCGAGGCCCCAGGTGACGTCAAATTCTGATGTTGTACGCGAAGAAGTTCAGCCGTTAATCTGTCGCGACGTCCTCCTCAGCCAACGCATCCGCAAGCTATGAGCTACACTGATACAGTCCGCCGACCGGCTCCTCCTCCGTGCCCATGTCAGGACACATGACAGTGACCACACTGCGAAGATCTGGCCGCAACCTCCGCGACAGCCGCGCTATTGCCGCAAATTAAATTAACCTGTCCCGTTCATTCGGACCCCTTCGAAGGATCCAAGAAATGCTATCGCCGATTGATATTACGTGAAACACCACAAACACGCGTTTGATATTTCCTACGCTTTCAATTACCCTATATGCATCATAACGTAATAGTAAAGGGCATGTTATTCTTCAATTCAGAAACATCAGCTTCCTCTGGCTGCCCTCACAAAGATCAGTCTCTACCAGCAAAGTTCAAGCCTACAGGGTATCTAAATTGTTCCCCTACGCGACATAATCGTTTCTGAGCTTTCGCACACACTAATCGAGCGAGTAGGACAATCCGTAGAGTTCGTACTTCGCACGGGAAAAGTCACCTAAACCATTTCTTTTCTGGTGTCCAGTGCGCGCACAAAAAGCGGTAAGAATCGACGTGAATTGATTTCAAGTAACGGATGTTTGTAGTCATCATACGCTGCCCCGGCCACATTTGCTGGTGCTCCTCTGATTTACATGTGATTTGTACAGAGGTCAACAAGCTTGTCTAGAACGCTATAGCGGCGCGTTCCTCACACCATCGGCGGCGTCCATCGGAAACACGTCGTTTGAGATGGACCACATTTGAGCATGTGCAGTTTCCAATGATGCCTGATAAGATGTGGGCTATCTCAGACTGCGTGTAATTGGTAGATGTCGCCTGTGCAGTCCGCTCCTACCTAGCGTTCTAGACAAATGTGTTAAGCTGTGTACAACTTGTAGAGGCATTTTATTTAGTGCGCCCTGTTGAACTAACATGGCGCTATAGCTTCCAATGCATTCTACCTATATTTTGCAAAGCGAACATTGGTAGTTGGTTTCGGTAGAGCTTCAACTCAGTACACTATCGACTGAAAAACTTCGCGGACGCTTGAGCTTCGCATTGAAGAGCAGAACGCGATAGCGTAAACGGGCCCCGTGCGCATCGTCTTCTCACCTGTTAGCCTGGCTTCGGTTCTCTGTGCATGCGTCAACCATGCCGTAAAGAAACGAACTGCTGTGCCCGTAACATTGGCCGTAACATTGGCGCGTAACATTGTCCTATAATGCCTACTGCAAGTACAGTTGTTAAGTGCCCACTACGCCAATTCTGCCTTTTGCCATTCAGCGAAGGGCCCACTACGCGTCCGTAAGGGAACACGCGAACCTATGCAGCTGCTCCTTTTTTTTATGCTTTTGCAGCTGATGATGGTTAAGTATGTCTGAGCGCTTTGTAATGCGTGGACCTTTCACTCTTTGCACAATTCACATGTTTTGACGCCTGTCGCGATTCTACGCTTCTGCCACGCAATATCACAGGCGTTAAGGAGACTCCCTGAGTGAGTGAAAACTCTATTGTGGTCCAAATGTGGTAGAAGCTGAACGCGACTGGAGGTCCCGCTAGCTCATATAGGTGACTCCACCCAGGAAGGTGCCTCCTTACACTGCATGACATTCATAGTGTTCTTTTTTTTCTTTTCCGAAGCAGTTTCAAGCGATGGCGTGTGTGTGTGGTAGAGCACTTGCTTGCCACGCACACGGCCTTGGTTTGATACTCACCCGAACCCAAGGCTTTGATTATTCATTTTATTTGCATCTTGTCCCATCTTTAGGTCATGGACAAGATGATGATTTTTCGCTCACAGCCAACGACGCCCCCGCCAAAATTTTGGGAAAGAAACTCTTCAATGCTATCGCGTTAAAACTAAAAGGGAAGGTGTCCTTTCGACTTTAAACATATTGACGCAGTTGTGGTGAAGGTGTTTTCACTTTTTTTATTATACCATATTTATATAAATGAACCCTCGGCTGAATATTGTGTCATAATGCATTAGGATATGGTAATCTCAGGTGATCGAGAAGAACATCACCTCGAGGTAACTTCCACAGTACCAGAGGAATCTGCAAAATAAACGTAACATAAGAAAACCAGTTCAACGGCAAATAAAAGTACGAGGTAAATGAAAAAAAAGTATATCTGTGGTATGGGCACGGGTTTAATTCCCGGCCACAGCGGCCGCTTTTCCATTGGGATGAAATGCAGCAACAACCCGTGTGCTTAGAATCAGGTGCACGTAAATGAACCACAGGTAGCCATAAATAATCGACAGGCACTCATTACGGCGCGCCTCATGATCACATTATGCTTCTGGAACGTAAAACAGCAACAAATAAAATGCCACAAGTTGTTCGACTTCCTCCGAAGGCGCGCGCCGCTTCCTGCGTTTGTAAATGCCGCCAAACAAATGGCAAGCAAAGCGCATGCATATTGCGACGCCAGACTGCGAGCGCCAACATACCACGTGCTTTAAAAAAAAAGAAGATTAGTGGCTCATGGTAGGACCGGCATACGACTACATGCAAGAAGATGTCGACGAGCTTCGGACTAGCTATCGTGGAACATTTAACTTTTTCCCAAATTCTACTATCACACGCTTCGTGGCCGATCCCCTGTATTGGGTTGAGCTATTCCCCTATAGGAACCAACCAACCAACCAACATCCTTGCAAGAAAACTGTGCGTCTTAAGTTATTAAACTGCTCAGCGCGAAAAATTACACGGTACACACATTTTTTGCGCTGAGCAGTTTAATAATGGAATACCAACTAGCCCAATCCCACACTTTACGTCTTAAGTTGACGGGTACAGGTTCGCCTTTATTAAATAGTTGTTTTAGCAGCAGGTGCTGTATTTGTTCGCTAGAATATCATTGTTGTGGCACGTAAAAGGGCAAGAAATAATACGTTAATATGAAGGTTGCCGAATGTTTAGCTTCCTCTATAGATTTAGAACGAGATGACGGATCTAAAATTATATAAAAAAGGAGATGGCTTCCATGACTCAGAAAACAGTAAAGATTGCGGGTTTGGAAGCGCTAGGAAAAACGATTTCTTGCCGTTTTCGGGACACGACATTCGTGTTAACAGCGGTTTCTAAGCCTGTTGTACACGAAGGATGTTTGCTTTGACTGCGCATCCGTTTGGTGGTACGCGTCAGGAATGACGTGCTGCTAAGATTGCACTTCATGGCCACCATTTTACTCAATTATACTCACTGAATTATGTGTAAACCAATTTATCAGAGCAAAAGAGCTTCACAGACTTTTTTGTTCGTACGAGGATGACATGTGCTCTTCTGAACAACGTTGCATTGTGGGCTATGGTGTCCACCTACAATGTTAAAATTTAGTACGGCCTGGATAAATGTATCGCAAAAATATCTAGCAGATCCCACACCTTCTGGGAATCGGTTTCATGCGAAGCCGTCAGCGAGTACTTCTATGCTGTATATTATGGCTTTGAGGCAAGCGTTACGAGGTGTATCGACGTGTTTTTGTATGTGTAGCAGTTGTGCGCACATCGTGGGCTTACCGAGCACGTCGATAACACTGCGTTTAAAGGGTAACCTATGGTCTGACGTAACGTTAGCACTCACGTAGACCACATATACGTCAGTATTATTGAAACAAACTGCACTTCATGGCGCGAGGACGTGAATATCATACGTAACTTTCGTTAGCGTATTCATCCGGGGTTGAGCGACGCTTGAATATAGCTTGCTGAATCATAGGAATACAAATGTAATATTTATTAGACTGCTATAAAAGCGGGGCCAACACTGGAACCACAATTGACGTTAACCTGACATGGTGTCTGTATCCTAGGAGTACATATGTAGTGTTCATTGCTTTGTTATAAAATTAGGTAGCCAGCACAACAACCGCAATTGACGTTGCACCGACATTACGATTACATAGGGTGTTTTCCAAAGCAGTTTCCAGACCTGGCGTGGCAATGTGGTAGAATATCTGACTGCCACGCAGAATGCTTGGGTTCGATTGCTGCTGGGATACTGTGGCGAAGCAATTGGTACTGTTTAACGGTTGCGCTCTGCAGCGGCTCCTAGTGGGTCGTCCTCTTCTAAACGCCGCTCGCGCTCGGAGCCCGTGCTTTTGCCTTGACTGTCGCCATAGTGCATTGCCGCCGAGTGCCGTCCAATAAACAGCTTAACAAATTGGTGGAGGTGCTCTCCTCCCATTCAATGCCCCTGGAGCTTCGTTCCCGTACTCTGTCATCTACCATGCCTCAAGACGCCGCTCAGCAAACGCCGCCTCCCACACCGACCACATGTCCCGGTGTCCCACGCATCCGCGATCCGCCGCGCGATTGAGCAGGAAATCGCGGAGGTGATGCCTGAGTACCACCAGCAACCTCCGGCTCCTGCGCCACAGAGTTACGCTCAGGTTGTCGCCAGGACGCACCAGGCAATCCCTGCGACTGCACCGTTGAGTTACGCCGAAGCCGCCGCTAGACCTCTGTCCTTCGAAGCGGACGTGCCGGCTACGTATGCTGCCGTCATCCCTAGGCCCCGACTGCAACCCACCTTGCAGTCATTTCAGCAGCCACCCCGTCAATCGCATCCTGCGACGTGGGCGGGACCTGCCCCGGCGAACCGATGGCGCACACCCGACAATCGGCCCATCTGCTTTGCATGCGGTTATGCCGGTCACGTGGCCCGTTACTGCCATCGCGTACAGCCGCCTCGAGTCGCGTCAACCACCACCAGCCATTCCAGCCGTGCATTCTACGACCCGCCTATGTCGCCGACGTCACGCCCAGCTCCATCCACTCGCCGCTCTCCGTCTCCACGCCGTCGCTCACTGTCACCAATGCGGCCACGTTCTCTCGCACGAGAGCAGGAAAACTAGTCGCAGTCCACGAGGCAAGGGCTGCGACGCTATCTAACTGTAAAAGCGCTCAGCGAAGTCCATCGAATGTCATACACGTGTTTGTGGACGGTGTTCGCGCATCTGCCCTTGTCGACACTGGAGCCGCCGTATCCGTTATGGACGCAAAACTTAGCCGCTTACTTCGAAAAGTGACGACGCCTCTTTCTGGGATGTTCCTCCGTACCGCCAGCTCCCAGAGTATTAGGCCTACAGCAGTATGCTCTTCTCGCGTCGTCATTCAGGACGTTCTGTACGACGTCGAGTTTATCATAATTGCCGCATGCTCCCACGACGTCATCCTGGGATGGGATTTTCTCTCCCGCCACGACGCCATAATTCACTGCGCACCAGCCGCCCTCGAACTCTCACCGTTCTCACATTTGACGCCGGCAGACAGTCCATCGGCATTCACCAAGACCCTCGTCAAAGACGATACCAAAGTTCCTCCAAACTCGTCGACGGTTGTGCCAGTTTACTGCGCCAGTCTCTGCGACACAATTGCACTCCTTTCGCCATCTGACCGCGTTTGCACTAGGAAAAGGTTGCTGGTACCTTTCGCGACCGTGCAAGTCACTAAGGGTAGCACAGCTATTTTTGTTACCAACCCATCCCCGCACATTGTTACGTTGGTGCGAGGGGAATGTCTCGGCAGAGTGGAGCCCCTCGAAGACGCACAAGTCCTGGACGCACCCGATGACTCGCACTGCACCAGTTCCCGTACCATCAGTGCCGTTTCCACGTCTGATTCCTCACCCGCGGATGTATTTGGTCCCTCCATTGCTGACAACCTTACGTCGGTCCAGCGTTCCCAGCTTCTGTGCCTCTTGGAAGAATTTCGTTCTTCTTTCGATGTCGGGCAAACTTCTCTCGGCCGCACGTCCGCTGTTACGCATCGCATCGACACTGGCGCCCAACCACCACTGCGGCAACGTCCATATCGCGTGTCTCCCACAGAACGTAGGGTAATTAATGAGCACGTGGACGATATGCTTCGACGCGACGTTATTCGACCCTCGGACAGCCCGTGGGCGTCTCCTGTTGTTCTCGTTGCCAAGAAGGACGGTTCTGTGTGCTTCTGTGTGGACTACCGAAGGCTCAACAAGATCACTCGGAAGGATGCTTATCCACTGCCGCGAATCGGCGACGCGATTGACAGCCTCCAAGAAGCAGAATACTTTTCATCTCTCGATTTGCGCTCGGGGTACTGGCAAGTACCCATGGCTGTTGACGCTCGACCGAAGACAGCCTTTGTCATGCCCGACGGCTTGTACGAGTTCAACGTCATGCCGTTTGGTCTGTGCAATGCGCCCGCGACCTTCGAGCGCATGATGGACACCGTTCTGAGCAACTTGAAATGGCACACGTGCTTGTGTTACCTGGACGACGTCGTCGTTTTCGCTCCGGACTTCTCCACGCATCTTCAACGTCTGCGGCATGTTTTGACGCGTTTGACCAACGCCGGCCTCCAACTGAACCTGAAGAAGTGCCGATTTGCAGCACGGCAGCTGACAATCCTAGGCTACGTCGTTTCCAAGGACGGAATCCTTCCCGATCCGGCCAAGCTTCGGGCCGTGGCCGAATTTCCCAAACCTACGTCTGTCGAAGAACTGCGCAGTTTCGTAGGACTGTGCTCCTATTTTCGACCTTTCATACGCAACTTTGCCACCATCATATTGCCGCTGACGAAGCTCCTTGGAAGTAACGGGCCCCTACATTCGTGGTCGTCCGAATGCGACGACGCGTTCGCAAAGCTCCATCGTTTGTTGACGTCTCCTCCCATACTACGCCACTACGACCCTACGGCCCCAACGGAGGTACACACGGACGCCAGCGGTGTAGGCCTCGGTGCTGTTCTTGCGCAACGCAAACCAGGGTTCCACGAATATGTAGTCGCCTACGCAAGTCGTACGCTTACTAGAGCCGAGACCAATTACACTGTCACGGAAAAAGAGTGCCTGGCGATCATCTGGGCCCTTACAAAATTCCGACCTTATTTGTATGGTCGCCCATTTGATGTCGTCACCGATCACCACGCACTATGCTGGTTGTGGTCATTGAAGGATCCCTCGGGCCGTCTCGCCCGTTGGGCACTTCGCCTGCAAGACTATGACGTCCGCGTGCTGTACCGCAACGGACGTTAGCATGCTGACGCCGACGCCCTCTCGCGCTCCCCCTTGCCTGACGACAATGCCTCCTGCTCAGTGTCTCACACTGTTGTTTCTTCTATCGATGTTCATACCATCGCTACCGAGCAGCGCAAGAATAAATGGATCGCTTCGCTAATAGACTTGCTCACTGATCCGTCGACAACACCAACCACTCGCGCGCTGCGTCGTCAAGCCCACCATTTCGCCATTCGTGACGACCTACTGCACCGACGCAATTACAACGCCGACGGCCGCCAGTGGCTACTTGTAATACCCCGAAGCCTGCGTGCTGAAATATGCGAGTCCTTCCACTCTGATCCGCAATGCGCGCACTCTGGGGTATCCAAAACTTACCACCGCATTCGACAACGATACTTCTGGCGAGGGATGTACCGCTACGTGCAGAAGTTCGTCCGCTCCTGACTCGATTGCCAACGCCGAAAACCTTCAACGCACGTGTCACCAGTCGGTCTACAACCTATACCTTGCCCTAACCGTCCGTTTGGGCGCGTGGGCATCGATTTGTATGGACCACTTCCTCTGACGTCGGCTGGTAACCGTTGGGCCATCGTCGCCGTTGACCATCTAACGCGATACGCCGAAACCGCTGCCCTCCCAGCGGCTACAGCGCGTGATGTTGCCTCCTTCCTGCTACACCGATTCATGCTGCGTCACGGTCCACCCCAGGAGCTTCTCAGCGATCGGGGCCGTGTCTTCTTGTCGGAAGTCGTCGAAGCCATTCTCAAAGAGTGCCATGCTGTTCATCGCAAAACTACCGCTTACCACCCACAGACGAATGGCCTAACCGAACGCTTCAACCGCACGCTCGGCGACATGTTCTCAATGTACGTCGCCGCCGGTCACACAAATTGGGATGCCATTCTGCCCTTCGTCACCTACGCCTATAATACCGCCCCTCAGAGCACTACTGGTTTTTCACCCTTCTTCCTGTTGTACGGAAGGCACCCTTTGCACACCATTGACACGATACTACCCTACAAGCCGGATCCATCTGATTTTGTGCCTATTTCTGACACAGCCAGGCTTGCTGAAGAGTGTCGCGAGCTTGCAAAGGCCTTTACAACGCACGAACAAGAGCGGCAGAACAGCCTTCGCGGTGGCACCACCACTTCTGAGTCCACGTTCCTCCCCGAGCGCTCGTATGGCTCTCGGTCCCTACCACTGCAACCGGCCTCTCTTCAAAATTACTGCCGAAATACGAAGGCGCCTACTGGGTCGTCGAGCGCACATCCCCGGTCAACTACCTGATCGAACTCATCGAACCAGCATCGGACATGCGCCGTCGAGGGCGCGACATAGTCAACGTGGAGCGCTTCAAGGCCTACTATGACCCACTCATAGTAACGAGCTGTTAGGTTGCCGGACGGCTCCCTTTTCGTACCCGGGGTAATTGTGGCGAAGCAATTGGTACTGTTTAACGGTTGCGCTCTCCAGCGGCTCCTAGTGGGTCGTCCTCTTCTAAACGCCGCTCGCACTCGGAGCCCGTGCTTTTGCCCTGACTGTCGCCATAGTGCATTGTCGCCGAGTGCCGTCCAATAAACAGCTTAACAATACTGATTTTTCTTCTTTTCATTAGCCAGGTCAACGCTGCAGGTGTCGGTTTTCACCAATATCTGTTGTCGCCGTTCTTTGGTAGCTATAACTATCAATCACCTGTGGCGCATATCCGTATACCATGGCCCGTGGTAAATGGGTGTGTGTCATACCTGTCTTGAGGAAAGGGTTTGATGCTGTATGCGACAGGATTTTCACGTTAATAATATCATGAGTAGATAGCGATATTCGTCAAATCCGGCCTCTTGCGCTCCAATGCTAATTTCAGTCCACACCAAGTTAAGGAGGCGATAACGAGAGCACCCAGACGTAGGCGGCTAGATAGATAGATATATACGTAGATTGAAACGCTCAAAGTGCCAAAGGTTCGATAAGAAATGCTTCGCATTTAAAAATGGCTACAACAGTCCTTAACATTAAATTTGCGCACAGCTGTACGCTTTTTTTTTTTAATTTCTTTGCCTCGATGTTCTTTTACTCGATCACAACGTAGACGCCTCGCCGTGCTCCCATCTGGCCTGCAGAAATAAGCGTCCGTATGCTTCCCAACAGCCACCATATATTAAGACGGAGGATGCACGCTGACGCCGAACGCAGGAACGGATTCCACACCGCTGTGCTCTGAAACTAAAATCGGACATTCAAGGCGCCGTCCAGCGAAGTCAGTTTATTGAAGAAGGTTAGTGCACATAGAACATTTCCACAGAGACAAGTACACACGCGCGCGTTCGCAAAGAGGACAAGCGTGCGTGCGATGAATGAAATGTCATTTCTTATATGACAGAAACGTCGTTGGTTTTTCTGGCGGAGCAAGTGATTGCAAAAGCAAATTACAATCATTTTATTAGCGTAATCTATATAAGCTCTCCAATTTACCGGCCCGATCGAATGCCTCACATTTTTTTGTTTTGTAGCGTTGGTGTTCTTTAACATAGTACGCAGCAAACCTTAAGCCGGTGGCATATGCTCTAGGAATCGATGTTATGCGAAGCAGCCTGAGGAGACCTAGTTAGGTGAAATTTTTCTTTGCTACGTTCACGCCTCTGACTTGTAGTGCAATCCCGTACGCTGTAGTGAATGCACTGCATCTCTTCTCTCTCTCTTCCCTCCTCTCTATTTCTCGTCTTTCTATTCCCCTTCCCCTATCCCCCAGTGTAGGGTAGCCAACCGGAAGTGTTTCTGGTTAACCTCCCTGCCTTCTCCTTTTTCTGTTTCCTTCCTCCTCCCCTTCCTTTGCTACGACTTGGCATTACGAGCCCCGAGCTTGAGCGGCGCTTGTTGGCGTATTATGCCCCGCATGGCACGCCATGTCAGATGCAATGACTGGAGACGCGCTACATATCCTGAATGTACAGCGGCCTCGAGAAAAGGACGAGATTCTAAAGTTAGAAGGACTAAACACAGTGCGCTTGTGCTAACATGACACCATCTAATGTTTGGCTTTGCCTAAATTCCACATGCATGTAATGTGGTGACGTCATTCTTATTAATATATGCATATCTATCATGACATCTCATGAAACGGCATGTTATGGCATGATATGTAATGTCAGTTGTGCCAGGGCATACAAACCACGACATTCAATGTGTGGCATGTCTTGTCACACATACCTTCGCCAACGTCTTGTCGGAAACCGCGATGTCGCAACGGAGCGCCGGACAAAAGAACCTGCGTCTCAGGCATCTACAGTCTATCTCACAAGCTGGTTGCCGCAGGGTTGAAGCTCCGAGTCGTAAACAAGCTGCATTCTAGCGCAGCAAAACATAATTATGTTTGTAATTACAGTATAAATTGCAAGGTTTAACCGACTGCGTTTCTTTAGTACGTGCTACGTCGCAGTGATATGTGATACGCTAATAAAAATTCGCATGTACGTCATGTGCCTTTAATTATTGTATCGGTAGCCGCCGGTTACTGTGGTGGCGAATCAATGTGGCAGCGCACATGGAGGCGTGACCTCCCTCTTCAATCTCAACTCGCGCTCGCTACTTGAACCCTAGCCTGACAGCAATAAATAAATGATGGAACCATCTATCGCTGTGGGTCATCACACGCTGAAGACCAAATATCGGGTGCGTGTTGTCCTTATTATTGCGATCGGCTCTTTGTTTTGCCACGCCTGCTAAGCATCGTCCCCGAGGTTTTGATAACTAATATTGAAAACACTGCCAAATATCCCGGTATACCTTGCTGTCGAGGTGTCAGGAAACAAATATTATGCAAGCACAAGGGCTGTTTTAGAACTTAAAGGCCACATAGCGCACGACGACGAGGTGGAAGGAACGAACTTCGCAATAGACAGAGTCAGACTAATTATCTTCATTTACTGCAAATTACTGGGCTGGGCTCGCATCTAGAAGCCAATGGAAACATCGTGTCTCCCAGCAGCTTCCTCAACGTCCTGGTTCGCGCAGAGTTGCTGGCATCCAACGCATCCGAAGGCTTTCATTGGAGGCCGCGACCCAGTATTAATGATTAATTCCGGACATGCCCCTCCGATGTGCGCGATCACTGCTATAGATTAGTTGAATATATTTCAGTTAAATGTGATTCATGACAGTGGGGTTCGTGTATCTTCATTCATTACATAATATTGAGTAATATCACAGAATTTAGTGAACCGTTCCCACACCACCACGGAGGAGACCGTTCTAGTGACAGCATCTTCGAAAGCGACTGGGAACATTAGTCACGTCGTGTACTTGATCAGCAACCTCGGGAGGGGATCGAGGTTCGAGCCTCCTGCAACAGCCTAGACAAGTCCGGTGGACAGCGGCAAGCAATGCAGGAAGAGCTCGCTCAAGAGCTCACCGTTAGAATTGACGTTGATTGTGCCCAGGAGTTGCCGCAAGCTATTCAGCAGCTGGGAGGGGCGTGGTTCACCAAACTTCGCGGAAATGAGAAGGTGGTGGAAGCGCGCACTCTCAAACTCCGTTGTGCGGTCTAGAATGCTCTGCTTCAGCGTCTGGTACGGATAATCACTCAAGGGTGCAGCGGTGACGCCCACCACCTCTTGAGCCACCTCGGGAGAGATGTTGAAAAGCAGGTGACCGAGAAATATTTGAGGTTATACGGTGCAGATCGAAGATGGCTTTAATATGAATGAACCAAAGCTGCGTGCTATGGAACCAGAGCTTATGAAGACGGAGCTGGAGGGCTACGACGTCGCGAGGGTGCGATGTAGCTCAGGAGGAAGGTTGCCCCAGAGTTGTTGTATATGTTACCTTTATGTAGCAGAGTTGAGCGTGTCTTCAAAACTCCGCTAGCATCCATGAATTGCGGGGAAGCTGACGCTCAGCCCATTTTTTTTTATTTCATGACGTCATCGCTGCAGCAAACTGGGCTGACACTAGTCGACGACAGTCAAGTTAATAGCCGGCCTTCGACATGCCAAACATGTCGATCGGCGACACGGTAGTCATGTCTCCTGAAAAACGGACTGCGGCGTCGCCGCATAACTGTGGTTGGTATGGAGACCTACGCGGAACTCTGCTACCTAAAGGTAGTGCATACAGTAACTCGTGGTTGCCCGAGGGGTCGGTCATCTCTTAGGCCGGAGTCGCCACTGTCGGGAACCGCGTAGTCGCAGCGGAGCGCCACACAAGAGAACCAACATCGCAAGTGTTTAGCACCGAGCTGCGCGTGCTGGGCCATGTACCTTAATTTTATATACGCATTGGCTGATTTCAGCATCACGAGCTGCATAGTCACCGAAGCCGCCGCGGGAGACCACCACGTGCCCTCGTGCGCACTCGCCATCACACTGAAGGTAAGCCACGTATTCGAAGAAAAAAAAAAGAAAATTGCTCAAAGTCATGACGCGTGGAGACGTAACTTCTGACATGACTCGAGCGCAATTACAGCGTGCGACAAACCTCTGCACCTTCGCTCCTACTCTACTGATTCTAAAAGTTTTTGCGGCGGTGGATTCGTGAGGCAATCAGCCTCTTTTACGATGCCATTCGATGGTTACTTGGAAAAGTGTTGCAGGGCCCGTTTAAGCGTTTAATTTAGAGTGGGCGCTCTTCCTGTCGTTTTATTGTTTTGTCTGCGTTCGTTCGAGCTCAGATACTTCAATTATAGCACTGGTGGAATTGGTATGAACCTTTCGACCACCGTGCACTCACATGCACCTAGTTTATTCAGACAGGTGTTTTGCATTTCGTCTCTGTCAAGATAGGCCCGATCGACAACGTCAGCAAAGTGTGCAGCTCCACTGGAGCGCGTATTGCCTTGCGGATGCGTGGTACTTCGATAATTCACACAATGGTGAATTATGTAGTGGTGGGCACTTCGCAGCCGTACTTGCAGTAGGCACGCAACCCGCCTGCAACTTACACCATCCTCTCCTCCTCCTTCTTCTATAGAAGTTTATTAAGGGCAATGTTACGGGCATTCACGTTCCTTGCCTGCTGCGCAGTTCGGGTATCCCCTGAGACGCGCACTGCCCTTGAGACGCGCACGAAAAAGTGGCCCCTTTCTGTAACCACTCACGATGTGGAACGAAAAAAAAAGAGAACGATGGGCACACCTTTAGTTACTGTATATGGCTCCTTTAGGGTAGCATATACAGTTACTCTAGGCACACCTTGTTTCAGACGCCACCGCGTGGCAGGAGACGCATATGGGTCACTCCACACGCCGCAGTCTAAAAGAAAAATCACAGCATATCCACGGAGTGAATGATGATGAGTGGGCGAAGCTGCGGAGGTTCATCGGTAAACCGTGAATCTTCCGTGAATTCTGCCCAGTACATCATCACCAACGTGAGATCGGGCGCGTTTATACTAAAGGTTCGATGAGTTATGACGACTTGCAGCTCACTTTAATTTTACATGTACGCTGTGAATTTTCATTGTTTAGAAAACCATTGCTTTAGAAAACATCTGGCGTCTTTCGTTAAGCAGCTGGCGTCTTTTCGTTTTGCTTTAGAAACATCTGGCGTTCTTTCGTTTTCCTTTTAGAAAACATCTGGCGTCTTTCGTTGGTTTATTTCATCAATCAACGGCGTTTTGAACAAAATTTTTATTGTTTAATCACGCACAGGAGAAATCTCACCAGGCACTACCTTGGAGGTAAATAATGGCTGCTAATGGGAATGAGAGACAGAAGCAGTCGGCTTTTAGCTAACACTTACACTTCTACTTCTACTAACGTTTCCTACTGGAACATGCCAATGGCTGCTAATGGGGAATGAGAGACAGAAGAATTCGGCTTTTAGTTAACGCGCACGCTGCGAATTTTTTATTGTTCAACAACGCACAGGAAAAATCTCCCACCGGCACCACCTTGGAGGTCGAAGCGTAAGACTGGTTACGCACTACGACTACTACGACTACTACGAGGGACGAACGGGTGCCGCCTTAAGGAGCTTCGCCCCTAAAAGAAATATCTAAGAGCGTCGGGTTCTGCAGAGTCGACACTTGCAGCGCGCTGCTCAAACACAAAGACGTAACGACTGTGACAGTTGTTAGTTCGCTCTTGTCCAGTGTATACCTGCGCGTTCTTTTCGAGCGTCCTTCTTTGTGCTTCTGCGGCGCGCCGCAAGTTTCTAGCTGCTTGTCGTTCTTCGTGTGACATTCCAATTTCTTCCGATCGCATTCATTGCTTCGCCCTTGCGGCAAATCTGTCTCTTTTTTTACCACCTAAACATTTTAAATGACTCAAAGCGTCGTTGACACGGACCTCAAGCATGGCAAGGTTTTCATTTCAGTGCGGCTTTGATGAAATGCATCGAATTCTGGAAAAGCATGTCCAGATAGGTAACTTTAGTACAAATTTTATCAGCCTGCGTATTCATGGTGGCTCTAGCACAGGGGCCTCAAACACGCGGCCCGTCCTGCTCATGACTGTCTTCGTCTGACGTTCTTTTTAACACGAATGTGTTTTATGCCAGGGTCCACCACGGCTCCACTGACGTATTTCCGTCACGGATATGACGCTGTAAAATATAAAGACTAACAGTGGGCAAAGAAAAAAAAGCAGAAGAAAAAGTTTCGTCACCGGGAATCAAACTTACGACCCCTCGCTCAGCAACGCGAAACGATTCGGCCACGGACGACACGTTCTTCGAAATACTAACGGCGATCTATTTATATACACCATTTGCTGGTGGCGGTACTCAGAGATCGGTTTTCCAGCGTGTTTTCGTTATCACTAGCGAGATGGCGCGAAGGGCTCGAAGAGCGCGCTTTAAAGGTCGTCGCCGTTGCGACAAGCGCCCGCCTCTACAGGGCGTGGTCGCTCGTGCGTGCGCTTATCTCGTGATCGCGGTGCTTTGTGCGTCGCGCGTTGAGATCACGTTGGTCACTTGGCTCACTGCAGCGGCCTCTTTCGCGAAAGGAGCGCGGTGCTCACGCAGGAATAAGTTACAAATGTGACAGTTAGTTCGCTCTCGTCCTGTGTATGTTCGTTCCGTGCGTTCGTTCTGCTTGAGCAACGCGTTGCAAGTTTAGAGCTGCTTGCCATTCTTCGCGTGACATTACAATTTGTTGCTGTAGCCTTCATTCCTTTGCCCTTGGGGCCAAAGAATGCGCAACAAATGCTCAATTACGTCTGTGAAGGCACGTTTCACTTTCGTGTTATACCGATTCCTATGACAGAGGGATCAGTCATGTTTTTTTTCTTAATTAGTTTAGTACGGTCCATTGTTAAAGGGAACACTCGAATGAGCACCCTTCATACTGCTGGCCCCCTAACGGCAAGTGGATGGGGAAACTTCGTTCGTGCATGGCACTGTTCTGTCAAAAGGAGTCGCAAGTGTCAACCACCAGTAGTCTTATGCGAATCTAAGCCACTATGCTTTGCAAGAGAGCAAAATTTGAACATGCCCTACATGCAAGTGTTCCCTTCAACAGTGGACACGTCTGTACGTTCATGACCTACACACACAGGAAGGTCCTCAAGCACTTTTTCGTGAGGCGCCCCATGCAGTCACTATATGTTGGAACATAACCGTGATTCTATAGATTCGACCGGATTTTAGTGATTCTGGAGATCGTTATCGATATGTTCTACGAACGCTCATGTCAAATCCTCTTCATAAATGGCCCATGCATGAGATATGGCAAAGGCCTTTTTTCAAATGACAACGTTAGCTGACATTATGTTCATCCCCCCCTCCTATCCTGCCCTCCTTCTTCATTGTCCCCTTGCGGCACTAAATATTGTTATGGCGGCCCGCCAGCTGAAGTGAGTTTGATGCCCCTGCTCTAGCATTTTCTAGAAGTATGTATGAGCCCAACCCAGTTAGAAATAACGCCGTACTCTCACCGGCTGGGCGATGCATCTTCTCGTCCAATTACTTAGTGCTTCATGGTCGTCTCTGCTGTGATTTTCTTATTTGCTCTTGTCGTCGTCGGTTTTCTTCAGCTATTCGTCTTGCTTGTTCTTGCTGTAATCGTCTTAGCTGTTCCGCAGCGCGCCTCATAGCTTCTTGCTGCGCTCTTGCCTGTTGTTGGTTGTTACTCGACCACATGGGCCGAGGTACAGGCTTGGCAAGTGTCGACGATGGGATTTCATGGTGAACTATGAACAAAATAATGGCAGCCAAAAGTATTGCAGAACATAGGCTGCTGGCTGTCGCCATACCTATGAACACAGGTTGGTTTGCGGGGTCGTCTTTTATTTAGATCATTTTATTTGCACACCAATACCCATAATGCGGGAATACTTTTACTCATGATTCGTTAAACCCACCAACAATGCTACTATTTTTTATGCTACATATGCATATATGGCCTGAGCGGTATTCAATTTTACACTTTTATTTTACATGTCAACGCCCTCTGGTCGTGCAGGCCTAGTAGCGAACGAGAAACTATTGTGTTCTGTGCGATTTACCCTGACATAAAATACCGACCTATAAGGCGGCAGTGGGCCTTGTACTTATTGTTGGAATGGATCTAAGAAATTTCCCTTCTCGAAAACAAGAAAGAAACATTATTCACTACATATATAAAAGGTTAAAAAGTCTATTGCGTAAACATGTTGGACCGGTTTTAGCGCAATGGTGTCAAACACCTTGCTTGGCTGAAATTCGGGCGTTGGAGTCGGCGGCAGCGCGGTCGATTGTTAGCGAAAATTCGACAGAGATGCAAATAAGAGGCCTTCCGCGCGGCACACAGGTGTTCTACCACAGAGCGGCGCCACAGCTGGAAACTGCTTCGGGGAAAACAAAAGCATGCACACGTCATGTAGTGAGAGGAGTCCCATTAACAATTCGATTGAACTTTATTCAGTTCATTTTATACAGGTGTAACATTGCGTGGCAGAAGCTAGAATTGCGCTAGGCGTCACACCATGTAAATTGCTCAAAGCTTGGGTTCTTCAAAGGTCCACCCACTACAAAGCGCTCTGACGTAGTTAATTGTAATCATCGGCAACAGCATCACCAAGGTGCGCAGCTTTACGTACTGCCTTACACTGTTAGCAAACGCCCACTTGAAACAACGCATACAGGCGGAAAGTAGCTCACATTTTCGACGCTTATAAATGGCTCGCTAAACGGCCTATTTTTAAGGCTCTTTTCTATGGTGCCGAAGTTCATGCGGCCCCTGGTTATGCGGCTCTTTTTTATTCGGATTTTCTATATGCGAGGTCATCTGCTTGTGAGAAGGCCGTTTAATAAGTGACCACTTAAAATACCGTGTACCGTCGATTTGATGAAGCGGTATTTCAGCGTAAATATGTCAAGCTTACATACGGTTCAAAAATATGTGGCCAGAATAAATGCGGTACTTATCGCGATTTTTGAAGAACAAAAGAAATTCATACTTTATTTCGTTGTGCATGTTTTTTTTTTTTACTTTTGCTTGTTTGCAGCCGTTTCCCTCATGAATATGCATATACGCATCGCAAGAACACTGAACAGAGAATCATGAATCCTGTGTCAACACATATATTCAAGCGGGAGGCTTTAACCCCAGGCCAACCGCGTGTCAAGCAGACATTGTAACCACTACACCACCGCACCACACGATCTGGATTGACCCGTGCGGCTTTATATATGCGCTTAACGTTACCTGGGACTATTTAATTGTCTGCTACAAGGTATTGCTGTAATTTTGTATATATGAGAGGCATCATTAGCGTCTACATGCGTGTGTATACCTGTGCATGACCTTAAATGAACCCTCGCGGACACTCACAGTCAGTTTGTGTATGGAATATATATATGTTCCTCGCCCGGCGGTTGCTGCACCCCGCACGGAGAGGGTGGTGAAGCATGAACGACACGTTTCCGAGTGCATTTCCATTTGCCGGCATCATACAGCAGCCGGAAGTGCCCTGATGTGCAACCAGCCGCTTAAGGCATGTTTTCTAGGATTTTTGACGAAGGACAGGCAGGACGGTCACAGGTCAGCTCATTGGTATTCCTCTTGCAACTCCACTCGACGAAGTACGTGCAGCCTCCCACGTCATTCGCGAGCGTCACGCTGGTGTCGGTGCTATCAAGGAATTGGATTAAAACACATAATCCCTTATTCGCGCAACACATGGGTTTGGTGTTTATATACTGCACAGCGCGTACGGGGAAACGGGCCAGCTTTCAGAACGGGCGCGCTCATTTCTCCCCGAGAGGTAAGAATAGACTAGAGAGAAACGTTGTTGTTGTTGAGTCAAAACAACAACGAGCCTTCGCCGAAAAAGAAGGCAGTCTCCCGAGCTCGAAGCTGACCGCGCCGACGAGCAATACTGGGGAACTGTCATGATGGGGAGGACAGTGGGCCGAAGGTTGTTCGTTCTCGTGTTTCGCTCGTTGTGGATACTTGAAGGTGATACTCTCCTTGGTTTCGACGAATATGAAATGTAGTGCATGACTGGCGGGGAGAAAGCGCGCATGCATTCACTTGCATCACCAGGTAGAACAAATGTTTCCTGCGAAGCGTCGCATCAAAAGAAGCTAGCAATGCTTGAACTCGAATGAACTTATATTGTGGTCGAGATTTCAAGGATAAAATCATGGTTTCTCTTTACAAGTCAAAGGTGCCCTGAAGGAATCAGACGGATCATGTAAACATTTATACTGAATAATGCCAAGGTTGAAACATTCTAATATTTATTGGGCGCTGTTAAATGTAAATAAAAATTCGGCAGATCCCACGCGTTGTGGAAATCGGTTTCCTGCGAAGCAGTCAGCGAGTACTTCTGTGCTGCATTTTATGGCTTTGAGCCAAGCGTTACCAGCTGGATCGACGTGTTTTTGTAAGTGTAGTAGCTGGGTGCACATCGTGGGCTTACCAGGCACGTCGACGACGCTGGCGTTTAAAGAGTAACTTATGGTGCGACGTAACCTCAGCCTTCACGTTAGAGTGCATATACATCCATATTATCGAAACTAAGTGCACTTTATGGTGCAATCATGTGAATATCATACGTAACTTTTTGCTAATGTATTCCTCCGGGCTCGAGCAATCCTTCAATATAGCTGGCTGAATCATAGGAATACAAATGTAATATTTATTAGACAGCTATAAAAGCGAAGCCAACAATGGAACAACCGACGTTAATCTGATATGACGCCTGTATTGTCGGAGTACATATGTAGAGTTTATTGCCTTCTTGTAAAATTAGATAGCCAGCACCACAACCACAGTTGGCGTTGCAACGACATTACGCCTGCACAGGCTGTTTTTCCAGACCAATTTATAGACCTGGCGTGGCTCTGTGGTGGAATACCTGACTGCCGCGCAGAATGCTTGGGTTCGATTCCTGATCCCAATTTTCATGCTTTCCATTCGTCCAGTCAACGCTGCAGATGTCGGTTTTTTAAATGCGAAGCATTTCTTAGCGAACTTCTGCGACTTTGAGCGTATCTATCTATCTATCTATCTATCTATCTATCTATCTATCTATCTATCTATCTATCTATCTATCTATCTATTTAGCCGCCTACTACTTTGTGCTCTCCTGGCCGTTTCGTTAATCGGATGTATACCAAAATTGGTGTGTCATAACATGGCCTTATTACGAACATAAATGACAGGTCATATCATGAAAATCATGACACGCATGTCATGAACAGCATGATTTACATTCCACGGCCTTTGGGCTCCCTGGCCGTTCCGTTAATCGGATGTGTACCAAAATTGGTGTGTCATAACATGGCCTTATCGCGAACATAAATGACAGGTCATATCATGAAAATCATGACACGCATGTCATGAACAGCATGATACACATTCCACGGCCTTTGGGCTCTTGCGACCGTTCCGTTAATTTCATATATACCAAAATTGGTACGGCGTGACAAGAGTTCATGACGAACCTAATGACAGGTCCTAGCATGCAAATCATGACGCGCATGTCATGTGAAGCATGATTTACATGACATGGTCTCGGGGCGCTCGCGGCCGTTTAAATGAACGGATACATACGAAAACTGGTATGACGAGACATTTCTGTATGACGAACATAACTGACACGTGGTAACATGAAAATCATGATATGCATGTCATGTATGACGATTTGCATATGCGAGGCTCATGGCGCACTCGCGGCCGCTTCGCTAGATTGATATACACCAAAATTGGTACTGTGCGATGTGACTTTATGAAGAACATGAATAACAGGTGGTAGCATGAAAACCATGACATCCATGACATGTATGTCATGATTTACATGCCATGCTCATGGTGCATTCGCGTCCGTTTCGCTTGCGTGGTATACACCAAAATTGGTGTTACGCGACACGACAGGGTGACGAACGTAAGTGAGACGTGGTAGCATGAAAAGCATGACATGAAAGTCATGTATGACCTGATTTACACTCCACGCTCATGATGCGCTAGCGGCAGTTTCAGTAGGTTGATATACACCAAAATTGGTATTGCGCGATGTGACTGTATGAAGAACATGAATGACTGTTGGTAAGATGAAAACCATGACATGCATGTGATGTATGTCATGATTTAATTGCCACGCTCATGATGCATTCGCGGCCGCTTCGCTAGCTCGATGTACACCAAAATTGGCATTGCGCGAAGCGACTGTATGACGAAGGTAAATGAGACGTGGTAACATGAAAATCATGACATGCATGACATGCACGACATGATTTACATGTCATGCTCATGACGCACTCGTGCCGTTTTGCTTGCTTGACATACACCAAAATTGGTATTGCGCGACGCGACTGCATGACGAACGTAAATGAGAGGTGGTAACATGGAAATCATGACATGCAGGTTATGTATCTCATGATTTGCATGCCGCGCTCATTGTGAATTCCCGGCCGTTTCGCTAGATTGATATGCACCAAAATTGGTATTGCGCGATGTGACTGTATGAAGAACATGAATAACAGGTGGTAACGTGAAAACTATGACATGCATGCCATGTATGTCATGACTTACATGCCACGCTTATGGTGCATTCGCGGCCGTTTCGATAGCTTGATATACACCAAAACTGGTACTGCGCGATGAGACTGTATGATGAAAATTAGTGACAGGTGGTAACATGAAAAACCATAATATTCATGTCATGTATGGCTTGATTTACATGCTCTACTCATGTTGCACTCGCGGCCATTTCGCTCCTTTGATATACACCAAAATTGGTATTGCGCGATGTGACTGTATGACGAACGTAAATGAGAGGTCTTAACATGCGAATCATGTTATGCATGTCATGTATTTTATGATTTACATGCCACTGTCATGGTGCGCTTCCGGCCGTTTTGTTAACGTGATATATACCAAAATTGGTATGGTATGACACGAGTGCGTGATGAACATAAACGACAGCTTATGCATTTATATACCATTATATGCGTTTCATTGGCATGGTGTACACTAGATTGTGCATGCATGCGTGCATGGCAAACATGCGATATATGGTGGACTAGATGCATGGCATGAATGATTTCATTTGGCTCAAAGACAAACAAGGCGATGTATGCAGCTCTTTGCTGGCTGCTTCGCATTACATCGATTTCCACAGTGCGTGGGATCTGCCGAATTTTTTAAATGCCAAGCATTTCTTCACGAACTTCGACGACATTGAGCGTATCTATCTATCTTGCAAAGGCGTTTAATGACGGCGGAATTGACGGCGACGATGCACAACGACGACAGTCACGACGGAGCGCATACTCGCAGATTTTCGCGAGCACGAGGGGCGTGCCTTTCGAGAAGAGGCGAAGAGGGCGACCCACTAGAAGGCGCTCAAGAGGACGGCCCATTACAGCGTTCTAATGCTTCTGTACAATTACCCCGGGTACGCAAAGAGAGCCGCCCGGCGACCTAACAGCTGGTCACTATGAGCGGGTCATGGTAGGGCTCGAGGCGCTTCACGTTGACAATCTCGCGCCCTCGACGCGCATGTCCGAAGATGGTTCAATGGGTTCAATCAGGTAGTTGACCGGGGATGTGCGTTCGACGAAACGGTAGGGGCCTTCGTATTTGGGCAGTAGTTAGGAAGAGAGGCCAGTTGCAGTGGTAGGGATCGAGAGCCACACGAACGCTCCAGGGAGGAACGTGGGTGCAGAAGTGTTGGTGTCACCGCGAATGATCTTCTGCCGCTCTTGCTCATCTATCTATCTATCTATCTATCTATCTATCTATCTATCTATCTATCTATCTATCTATCTATCTATCTATCTATCTATCTATCTATCTATCTATCTATCTATCTATCTATCTATCTATCTAGCCGCCTACGACTTTGTGCTGTCGAGGCCGTTTCGTTGATGGAATGTGTATCAAAATTGGCAAGGCATAACATGACTGTATGACGAACATAAATCGCGGGTCATAGCATGAAAATCATGAATAAATGTCATGAGCAGCATGATTTAATATCACCGTCTTGGTCAGGCCCGTAGCCAGGAATATTTTTTGGAGAGGGCCCACTTGCCGAAAGCCTTGACTATCTGAGAAAAACGCCTATTTTTATTATTTATTTTCGATAAACACCATGCGTCATCAAAATTTCGCGGGGGGGGGGGCTGTCCCCCTGCTGCCTCCCCCTGGCTACGGGCCTTGTCTTGGTGCTGTTGCGGCCGTTTCGTTAGCTTTACATATACCAAAATTAGTATGGCGCGATAAGAGTGCATGACAAACACAAACGACAGGCCCTATCGTGCGAATCATGACACGCATGTCATGTATAGCATGACTTACATGACATGGTCTCGGGGCGCTCGCGGCCATTAATTTAGATGGATATATACCAAAAATTGCTACGACGAGACATTGCTGTGCGGCGAAAGTATATGACAGGTGGTAACATCAAAATCATGACATGCATGCCATGTACGCCATGACATGCATACCCCACTCATGGTGCGCTTGCAGCCGCTTCGCTATCAGGACACGTACCAAACTTGGTACTGCGTGACGTGACTGTACGAAGAACATAATTCTAAGGTGGTGATATGAAAATCATGACATCCGTATCCTATACAGCATGATTTACATATCACGCTCATGGTGCGCTCGCGGCCGTTTCGCTAGCTTGATATTCACCAAAAGTGGTATTTCGTGACGTGACGGTACGGCCAACAGAAACGAAACGTAGCAATGTGACAAATATAACATGCATGTCGTGTTGCCATGATTTACATGCCACGCCTTTGGTCTGCTCGCGGCCGTTTCCCTAGCTTGATATACGCCAAAACCGGTACTGCGTGACGTGAATGTATGAAGAACACAAATGGCAAATGGCTGCATGACAATAATGACATGCATATCATATTCAGCATGATATACATGTCATGCTCATTGTGCGCTCGATACGACTCGACACGTACTTCTGGCGCCGGAGGCTAAAACCAACTAACTTTTTCTTTATTTTCTGCGCCCCTCGCGCCAGCCTTGCTGCCGCGCCACTCGAGGTCACGCCCTACGCCTTCTTCCTTCACCGTGCAATCCCGTCGATCTCGGTGGCGCTACATAGCTCCTTCCCCTAGAGAGCAGCATGGTCTGCAAACGAAATCAGCACTGCCAGGAAACTCTGCGGATTGAAGTAGTGTCCGCACCGAGGGGAACGGAGACATGTGGAACTCCATTGAGCCAAGCGACTGTGGGCGTCGTCTCACAGTAGGCTGGCTTCAGGCGCTCCAGTGCGATGGTGTCAGGTTTGCCGTAAACATCCACGATATATGTAAACTCGCGTTTCTCCAGTACTGGAAAGGGCCCGAGGTAGTGTGGGTGGAGAGCAGGCCGAATAGGTCCAAAGCGCACGAAAACGGGAGTTGCATTGGTCAGGTCGGATGTAATGTACAGTGTGCGTTCTGGAAGAGGACGTGTCGGACATGGTTTAAGATCACGTCCGGGTCACCAGTTTGTGAAGCACACATAAGAAAACGACTCGATACGTTCTTCTAGCGCCGGAGCCTAAAACCAAATAACTTTTAGATGCGAAGCAGCTTTTGCGCTGGGCTTTATCCGTAGTTCTATGGGCGACCGTCCGCTTTCTACCGCCTGGCTAAGCTCGCGCCAAGAAGAAGTCTTCTTCCTCTTGTTCCTCGACCGCCTTGATGATGATACGTGCAGAGTACTTTAGGGGCCCGGGCATCCGTATGCTGTCTTAGCTTGGCGTAACGCAGACAAAGCCATGTGTGCTGGCATGTGTGCTGGCATGTGCCATGTGTTCGGGCCTGTGTAAAGAGCTGGCTAAGACCAAGGAGGTTTAAAAAAAAAACATGGCTGATCCCTCTGTCATAGGAATCGGTATAACACGAAAGTGAAACGTGTCTTCGCAGACTTCGTTGAGCGTTTGTTGTGCATTCTTTCGCCCCAAGCGCGAAGGAATGAATGCCACAGCATCAAATTGTAATGTTACGCGAAGAACGGCAAGCCACTCAAAACTTGCAATGCGCTGCTCAAGCAGAAAGGACGCGCGGAACGAACATACACAGGATGAGCGCGAACTGTCGCAGTTGTAACTTATTTCTGTGTGAGCAGCGCGCTCCTTTCGCAAAAGCGGCCGCTGCAGTGAGCGAGGTGACCTTCGTGCTCTCAACCGAAACTTGCAGGCAGAGCGCAAGACGTACAAACCACCAAGATCACGATATAAGCGCCCGCACGAGCGACCACGCCCTATCGAGGCACGCGTTAATCCGCGTGGGGAACGACATTTAAAGCGCGCTCTTTGAGCCCTTCGCGCCATCTCGCTAGTGATAACGAAAACACGCTGTACCGCCGATCTCTGTGTACCGCCACCGGCGAATGGTGTACATAAATAGCTCGCCGTTAGCATAGCAGAAAACATGCTGTCTGTGGCGGAGTCGTTTCGCGCTGTGCGCTGGCGATCGAGAGGTCGTAAGTTCGACTCCCAATGATGGAACCTTTTTTTATAGTTTTTTTCTTTGCCATATGTTAGTCTTTTTATTTTACAACGTCATATCCGTGACGGAAATGCGTCAGTGGAGCCGTGGTGGACCCCGGCATAAAACACTTTCGTGTTAAAAACTCCTGGAGTGGAGGTCCCCTATACGCGCCCACGCGAGCGGGTGAAGCCTAGGAAACCGGTTGGCAGCCATCTTGCTCCAGGCAAGAGGCAGCGCAGCCTGATCGCGGACAGCGTAATTGTGAGCTTCCGCGGGGGCGTTTCAGCACGAGAACGGGACAGTTAGTGTCACTTATTTGACCGAATTATTTTTGTCTTGCAAGACTGAGGAAGGCAGGTTTTTACGCCACAGTGCATTGGCTGAAGCGTGCCTCATAACACGTAGAATTCGCTTCCAGCATTCCTGAAGTAAAGCACATGATGGAGTTAATAAGTCGCACAGAAAATTTTATTCCGTCCCGGCTTTTATACAATTTAAAAAGAAATAAGAAAATATACAATGTGGTTTATACGTGAATCAATAAAGCAACAAGTTACACAATAACTTCAATATGCATCATAATGCAGACAGTCACAAAACTAACCGTATGAAACACGCGCCCTTAAAAACTAAACACAGCAAAAGAAAAGATACGAAAGCAGATTAATTGACTAGCTTGCTGCAGCAATTCTTTACACTCGTTTACAAAATTCTAAAAATCACAGTCCTTGTCAGCCGCGTTCTTACTGCACTCTGGGAGTTTTAAATGCGAAGCATTTCTTATCGAATCTTTGGCACATTCAGCGGTTCTATCTACGTATCTATCTAGCCACCTACGCCTTGGTGCATTCATGATCGCCTCCTTAACTTGGTGTAGACCAAAATCGGCATGGGAGGGTAAGAGGATTTGACGAATATGACTCTCGCGTCATGACATGAATAACGGAAAAATCCAGTCGCGTATGTTGTCAATCCTTTTCTCCAGACATATGTGGCACATAGCCGTTTACCACTGGCCGCGGTGTGCGGTTATGCGCCACAGGTGATTGATAGTTTACATCTACCCAGGAACTGCGAGAACAGACATTAGTAATTTAAATGCGAGAGCGCTAAGACAACGCTGCCGACATCGGCAGCGTTGTGCCGACGAATGGATAGAATATAGAGATCACAGCAGGAATCGAACGCAAGCATTCTGCGTCGCAATCAAGTATTCTACCACAGAGGCACGCCAGGTATATAGACTGGTTTGGAAAAGCAGCCTATGCAGGCGTAACGTCGGTGCAACGTCAAGTTTGGTTGTGGTGCTGGCCATCTAATTTTGCAAGAAAGCAATACACAGTACGCATGTACTCCTACGATACCGGCGTCATATCAGATTAACGTCGGTGGTTCCAGTGTTGGCTCCACTTTTATAACAGTGTAATAAACGTTACATTTGTATTCCTATGATTCAGCAAGCTATATTGAAGCATTGCTCGGCCCAAGAGGAATACATTAACGAAAGTTACGTATGATATCCACATGGCTGCACCATAAAGTGCACTTAGTTTCGATAATACTGGCGTATGTACTCTAACGTGAGGGTTGACGTTACGTTGCACCATAAGGTTACCCTTTAAACGCCAGTGTTGTCGACGTGCCTGGTAAGCCCACGATGTGCACACAGCTACTACACTTACAAAAACACGTTGATCCACCTTGTAACGCTTGGCTCAAAGCCATAAAAAATTTGCAGTGGCTTAGCTCGCCTATGCCAGGATATACGTAGCGTTAGCAAAGGTTCAGCTGATTATTCTTAGCTTTCCATATTGTCTAGCATTATTAGTCTTCTTCTGTTCATTCTTCGTAAGCTGAACCGCTAATTGCCAGGCAACTACTTCGGGATCCGATAAGATAAGCTTCTCGCCTCTTCTGCGCCGTTGAGCAGCATTTGTGTTCTCCTTCTCCATGGCGTTACCCACCTGCAAACGCCAGTCAGAGGCGCTATCACGCGGCTCTAGCGCTGTGTCAGACGGCGACTGCACCGCGAAGGCGAATAGCTGCGCGCGCGCTGGCGCCAATGTGTCTACCATGGCTACGACGTCACTCCTCTCGAATTCGCAGACCAGCAGCGGCGAGTCGCGGGCGGCAGTGGCGGAGGGCGCGTGAGTTCGCGGTGGCGGAGAGAGCGCGGTGGCGGAGAAGGTGAGCCAGCTGTGTGACATCAATGAACTTTGCGCATGCGCAGCACGGCTCATGAGGATCCACGCGAAATCGGCTCCGGCTAGGCAAGTGTAGCTAACGCTACAAAATACAGCATAGAAGTACTTGCTGACTGTTTTGCATGAAACAGATTCCCACAACGCCTGGGATCTGCCCAATTTCTTCCGGTTGATTTCTTTTAAAATGTGTTGAAGCCTGATTTTACAGCGAAAGCTGTTATCAGATGACAACGGCAGTGGGGTAGTGGTCCCCCGCCGCCGCAGTTGTCCGTTACCAATATTGCGCGAAATAAGAAAAAAATAAAAAATAATAAAAATAAACAGGCCCAGATTAGATTTGAACCCGGGTCCTGTGCGTGGCAGTCCGATATTTTGCCACACAGCCACGCTAGTTTTTTTTTTTTCATGGTATTTATCACACTTAGTATTACAGTGCACAATAAGAGCACAAATAAAGCAAGCAAAAGTACAATCACATAGCGACAATAGGCGCTCAAGCGTTACTAAGTGCACACTCGATGGCTAACACAACGTGCAGTAGAACGGTGAGAGTTCTTCACATCGTGCTATACTGGAAAGGTGGTGAGGCCGAGCACCTCACCAAGAGGGGGTATCAGTACGGTCTAAAGTCGAGGTCGTCATAAATGTCATTTAGCTGAATAGTCATGCGAATGAATTGCATGCTTGAAGAAATGCTGGGTTCTGCGTTACGGTCCTGCATACGTGTCTTCCATAAGCTATGCATACCCATGAGGAAAAACATATCATATGGCACTTCATCAAGCGATGTTGGTATAAGAGAACGTACGGTGTGAGAATTGACGACAAAACTTTTCTTCAGTGCTCTCTGAAGGACATCCCAGAACAGAATAGCGTCTTTGCAGCTAATAAAGCAATGTTCTATTGTTTCCGGCACATCACATAGACGGCAGTTAACAGAAGAGACAAAAATACCTTTTCTTTTCAACCATGTGCTTACGGGAAGTGTTTCAGGGTGGAGTTTATAGAAAAATATTTTTGATTTAGGAGGAATATACATTTTGCGCACACGTTTCAACACATCGTGGCCTGAAAGATCAGAGTACAATGAACGGTACAACGGAGGCGCGAAGAGCATAGTTAGTAAATCCTTATATAGTACCTTGCGCGAGACTGTGTACAGGTATTCCATGAAAAAGCGAGCTTTAAGGAACCGAACTGCGAGGCAAACTTCCTGCATGAATCCCCACGAACACGGGCGTTCGGAGAAGTTTGATGAAACAAATAAGTCTGGCAAGTAATCAACAAGTGTAACCTGCAAGAATGAACGGATTACGGGGTGGGAATTGTCTCGAAAAAAGGAGAACCGTGAAACTGTTTGCCATAGATAGAGATGTACTAATCCCAACCCACCCTCACTAACTGGCCTGAAAATGTTGTCACGGCGCATGGGCTCAAAAGTCGAACACCATATGAAAGTAGCAAAAATTCGATGATGCGCATTACTGGAAGGAGCGCGTTCCTAAGCTTGAACGACAGGCCCAGACATTTGTTCACCATCGACTTTCAATATTCGGGAGAGCTGAAGCTTGCAATACTTTCCTAGCAACAAAGCTTTACTACGTATTTCAACTTATCCATTGCGCAAGATTTTATATACAACGCTTTCACAGCCACGCTAGTGACTGGAACTCCTTTGTAGAAACATCCTTACAGGCGTCATGCCGGGAAAGGAATCGCGTTAAATGTGTATAAATATAGCGCGTCAGAAGAGTAAAATAACGACCAGGCGTCCCACAATGCTAGTTTCGCAACAAGTGCCCGGGTTGCTAATTGCTTCAAATTCATCACAAAAGGCTCAGCCATAATTCTTCATAATCATCAGCCACAGGCAGCATCAACAATGTTCACATAACGCCTTACAGATGTGTAGTGGGTACCTCGCTATCCGCAGAAAGATGAATAATGGCATAGTGAATGCTTCCCTACTTTACAAAAATTATAATTTGCGGCGTAGTGGGTACCTTGCAAGTGTATACTTGTATTGGTTTCCCCAAGAGAGTTTAGAACGGGCTCTAGAAAGGCCACTCTTGCAGCTTTCGATGTGACTGTGCCGCGCGCAGGCCCGGCGTTTTTTATGTAACAGCTTGGCGGTCTTCGACAAATAGTAAATGTAGTTATCGAGTGGATCGCAGTCCAACAAATGAGACATCCACAACACTCGCTTGTCACCCAAGGAGTGGAGAAATTCGCCATCTGTGGGACTTCCGCGCGGGCTCAAGCGACGACCCACACGTTTCCTGCCTGGAGCAATATGGCGGCCGTCGGCTTCACCGGCGGCGCGCCGCCTCCGCTCCAGAAGTTTTTTTAAACCTACTTCGGTAAGACGCTGTGGCCTCTCCCTCTTACACTCTCTCAGCAATCACGTGGTGGCGTCGGGGAACGAAATTTTCCAGACGCGCGATGAACCAATGCGTTGTATCCTAGTCAGAACGCGCTGGCACCCGCTAGCGCGTTCGGGCCTGTGCAAGGGGCTGCGTAAGACGCTGTGGCCTCTCCCCCTTACACTCTCTCAGTAATTACGTGATGGTGCCGGGGAACGAGATTCTGCAGACGCGCGATGAACGCGCGTGGCGTGCTCCAACAAGAGTTCGGGACAAGTAACAGCAACAGCAACTACAGTGAATTCATGGTGTGCTCCACTTGCAAGGACGGAACTTGCAAGGACAGATGAACGGAACTTTAAGTCGGCCCATGTGCTGCATCGCATCCCCACATGGTTCCCTTAAGTGGGAGATGGTGCAATTATTTTCTTTATTTTCTGCGCCCCTCGCGCCAGCCTTGCTGCCGCGCCGCTCGAGGTCACGCCCGACCTCTTCTTCCCTCACCGTGCAATCCCGTCGATGTCGATGGTGCTACAACAACATGCTTTAGACAACACTCCCCACTCAAACGTGGAAAACATAGAGTTTCTTACAAGAATACCTAGAGGGAAATCTGGCGCCACCGTCCATGCGAATTTCTTAAGGGCCGCCGTTGGAGCGCTGGGAATGACGGTATATGTGCCTGCAAGGCTTGTGTTGGCTGGTGTTGTGCGAGGCTTCGGCTCAAAAGTGGATACGACTGCGCAAATAAAGCTTCTCTAAAACAAAACTTTTATAAATGGATGTCATTTACGCGTAGTATATTTTAAAATAAACGTCCACTCACCTTGATGGCATAACCAAACGGCGAAAGAAAGAAACAGACGACGAACGGTGGCAGAGAGAACGCTGCCTTTGTCGTCTGCCTGCCAAGTTTAGCGGCCGTCGGTTACTTTTTACGCTTCGTTTGAAAGTTTGAAAGTTTGAAAGTTTATTTAACATAACACATGTATTGGTTACAAAAAACACACTTTTGGGACCCAACAAATTTGTTAAAGGGTCCCTACCGAAGTTAGCTCTAGTAAAAAACATCGATAGCAGCAGTTATTATACACATTGTAATAAGATCGAACAGAAGTGTCTGAGTTAAGTATAGCAAACAAGTATAGTACAAAAGAAAATTTCACACAAATTACAAATTTTTCGAGGAATGCTTAATATAAAAGGCATCTTAAGAGGGGAAAAAGGGAGGGAAAAAGGTAACTGTGAGCAAGTGTGCTATGGATTGTCAATAAGGGAGTGCTTTAGGTTTCTTAGAAATGTTTTCAAATTTGTTATACTGGTTAGGTTACAATCGAGTTTATTCCAAAGAGATGTGCCCTTAAAGTTTAGTGTAGAGCGACCGTAATTAGTATTTACCTTAGGCAGAATAAGACGACGACGCGATACATTCACAGCAGTGCGATGCGAGTGGTGAAGCGAGACTGTTGTCAAGACGAGTTTTTCATAGATAATTTGATGCATGATTGAGGCAATGTTGTATGTTACCAGATCATAGATATTGAGGATGTTGAGGCGTTTAAATAGATCTTCACTCTTAATGTGTATATTGTTCGGTCCTAAAATGCGGAGGGCTCTTTTTTGAAGCGTGCACACTGGTGACAAATGAGTTTTGTATGTGCAACCCCAGATCCCTATACAGTAACTAATGTGACAGTGAACAAATGCGTAGTAAAGGTTGATAAGTATGTTGGGAGGGAAGTAGTTGCGACATTTTGAAAGTATATGTAAGCCATATGAAGTTTTGTTAACTACAGAGCGCACATGAAGGCGAAATTTTAAGTGTTTGTCGATTATAACACCAAGAAACTTTGTCTCGCTAGATTGTTTTATGGGATGGTTATTGTAAATGACGTCACAATGAATCGACGTTTTCTTTTTTTCAGAGTGGAATAAAATAAAAACTGTCTTCGTTGGGTTTAAGTGAAGAGCGTTCGAGTTGCACCATTGGGTGCAATATTTCTAATTCAGAGTTAAGCTTATTGATTAGGCTGGATTCCTCAGTATCAGCTATTATAAGATTAGTATCATCTGCATAGAGCACAGGGGTCGCACACAAAAGTTGTGAAGGCAAGTCATTTATATACAGTAGAAAAAATAAAGGTCCAAGTATGGACCCCTGGGGAACGCCGATGTTAATAAGGGTGCTGTCGGACTGAGAATCTCCTAGCTGAACAATTTGTTGCCGGTCTTCCAAGTAACTACGAATTAACGTCAGAGGTAATCCATTAATTCCGTAGCGAAGTAATTTTTCGTTTAATATAGCATGATTTAGCGAATCGAAGGCTTTTGCGAAATCTATGAACAGTCCTGCCACTACATAGCCATTGTCTATTGACTTACGAATTATATCTGTAAATGTTGAAACTGCAGTTTGCGTGGACAGACCTTTTCTGAAACCGGATTGGTGCCGAGAAAGAATATTGTGCTTTTCCAGATAGTCATGCAGCCGGGAAGCGAATATTTTTTCAGGTATTTTGCTGAAGAATGGCAGCACTATACATCGACGCAGAAGTTACCAATGTTAAATAAAACTAGTTTTTCTGAAATAATAAAAAACAAATAGCTCACTACGTGCTCCTTCAGTAAGAAATCAACCATTTTGACGCAAGGAACGCGTTGAAGCCAGACGCGTCTTCGAGGTTTCTGGGCTCTACGTGAAGGATACGAATCCGAGTCAAGTTCGAAGCTCACATATCCCGGCATTCCCATACGTCCAACAGCTTGCAGCGCCACTTTTCCCTCTAGGTAAGTGTAGGAAACTCTATGGTGGAAAATGCCCGCAACAATAACGTATTGTCAATGCGTGAGAACTTCGACCCACGAATAAGTAGACACAGGAATGAACAAACGTAAGAATTTATTTGAAACTCGCCCAACATGACCGACTACGCACAACATATGCCACTTTCCAGGTACAGAGCCCACAACACAGCACACGATGGCAAACAAAAATGCAACCAATGTCTAAGACCAAGGCCCGTACACCGGTCCAAAACAACAGCTGAAACGCTGGCATTAACAGGCAACTGCGACGCAACATTTGCACAGCATCCTCACTTGCACAGATGCACATGTGGATGCTGTACTTTTTAAAAGAAGTTTGGCAGACTTGAACAAAAAGGACTTCTGCAGCTCCACTGCACTCGACAACAAGCAACGCCGCTAGTAAACTTGCCGTAAAATCCTGAGCAAGCGCCCCCCCCCCCCCCCCCCCAACAGTGAAAGATAATCCGTCAGGTTTTGGAGGGGAGGCCCTTGCACGTTCGCAGATCAAAATTCAAGATGACGGCGGAAGAGCAGTTAAGAATAAAGAATGCACATCCGTGCGTCTCATGAAATGCTTAATTGAGTACACACTCATTACCTATTTTCATTCGCCTTCGACAGGCGAATAAAAACAGTTAAAATGGGGGGAGGGAAGGGGAGGTTGGCGCTAGCGCGGTCATTGGTGTAATATTTCAACTCTCCCAAAAAGGGTGCGGGGACCCTTGCTCGAGATTTTACGATACGCCGACCCTAAATAGACTGCTTACCCACACAGAACGCCCTGCAATAAAAGCTGGAAAAGATTGGCCTGATATAGGCACACAGTATTCCATATAGGCCGCAGGCTTTTAGATTATCCATTGTCAACAAAAGAATGGCAATGGATCAAGGGCTTGTTTCTTTATCAGACAACCCAATGAAAGTATCAGAATATGAATCCAAGCAAGCTACAGGGGCCATCATTTGTAGGCTTTTAACTGTAGTGCAGCAATTATGACGTAACTGGAAAGGAAAAAAAAAGTCAGAGGGAGAGATGATATTCGTTAGTGAAATTGCTGGAGAGGTTAGCCTGGTTTGTCGCCTGGCTTGCTAGTCCAGGTGTCAGGTGATCACTTTGCAACTTTGCTGTGAGTAGCGACTGGACCTACAACCTTCAGATAACACGCTGGATTCTCTACCAATAGGGATACAGCGGCGTTCGCTTTTTCGTCCACCTTATTGGGTACTTATATGCATGTAATACTCATGAGCTTCACCCTCTTGCATTGGCTTTTACCCCTATTACCACGACTTAAAAAAGTAGGTGATAATATAAATGCATAAAAAGCCGTAGATGATTGCGTTAATGATGATATAACGAGCTTTCAGTCAAAGAAAACAAACATGTCAAATGAAATGTTAGAGACCACCCAACACAGCCCTGCAAAACAGAACACAGAAGCTGCCAATGACAACTTAGAAAAGGGGACGGGGTGCTTGAGATTACTGAAAAGGAAGAGAAGCAGACATACCCTCCTCACAAACGGGGGGGGGGGGCTATGGGATGAGTTGGCGCCACGAAAATGTAACGTAGCGTATTCCGCTGCGTTACTCCAAATCAACACAGCAAGCGAGCACACTGAACCGTCAGAGCACCGATAGAATCCGATATTTACAGCGTTCAAGGTTTTTTTCGGCGAAGTATGAGCGAAAAACATGGTACTCACGCATGCATTGCAGGGATATTTCTCTAAAATAGTCTAGCCCTTGCTTGCGGCAATAAGGTCCAAAACTGCCGGCTCACAGTGCAACTCGGATAAACCCCTTATTGTATGCTAGCACCTTGCCTTTAACTTTCGCGTTTACGGTCATTACCACACATACAGAAGCCATGCGTAGGCTTCACTTGTACGGGGCAAAGGCCAGAAGATCCTAAATAGCGCTGCTAATGACGTTCTACATTCTCATTTTAATAAACCGCTAGCAGCCTGATTATTGCAGTTTCCTTGACACCACCAAAATGAGGTAAATATGAATGCCGAAGCGAGGTCAGTGCATGTGCTACCCAACACAACCATGTCAAGTAAAAATATGTGTAGTGTGCATCGGTATCTTCACCATATACGATCAAAATATCTTGTTAAGAATGACAACCTCTTCATCCAAGTAGCGACCGTAATCGAAGAGCCAGTATTTTTATTCAAGGTAAACATATTTGGACAGCGTATTCTTTTCTACCTGATGGTGCCACAAGCTAAATGACATCGACAACCGCAAAGGCACACTCGACACAACACACCGATAACTTTCAACAACCTATTTTTCTCTGATCCCATTTGTACATATTCTCTCAATACCACGTGCTCATATATCTCTAACATAAAAAGAGGAGCGCCTCCCCTATAGGAAACCCAAGCTCAAGTTTGCGGCGCGACGACAGCGCCGCGCCAGCCGCGCTGCGGCTCTGTCGGAAAGCTCTGAACCTTCTTCGCGGCCGACTCAGCTCCTTTCACGGTAGCGGTAGCGCACGTGCGCACGCGTTCTTCTCTCGGTGCGGGTAACTGGGAGGCCGTCAGCTGGGTACGTTGAACCGAGAAGCTTGCTGTGTGAAGCTGCGCATTTCCGCGATGGCAGAAGCGACCCCGCGGAAGCGCAAGCGTGGTCCGGAGTATTGCGGTTTAGCGGCCAGCCACAACAGTGTAGAGAACACCAAGGCAAGGCACACGATTCACGTGTTAAACTGTATCGTTTCCCGGGCGTGTCGTACGAGAAATAAAGGCGGCAAGCGTGGATAGCTGACAGCGCTGTCTCGCCTTCTATTTTGGTTGTCTGAGTTCATCGCTTTCTTCGTTCCGACTACCTGAATCGGCAAGTAACGCGGCGCATGCACGCAGCGACTACATTAATCATTACTCGCTGTCTTCTCGTATTGTTAAAAGTCCAGTTACGGTTGTAGGTGAAGCAACTTTGTGTTTTGATTCCCCGTGTTCGTGAGACCTACCCGTCGTTGTTGAACGTTCACATTCGCGTTATATCGTTAGCATTGTGCGGTTGGTTGAATTCAACTGAACTCGGCACAGTGTCAGAAGTTCGGCGCCTGCATTTCACGCGTCGGGAAGGCTGCTTATCACGCCGGAACGGACGTCTGTGCATTTGCAGCAAGCTTTGACATCGTTCTGCAGGTTTGCTTTGTTTTTGTCACTTTATTAGGGTGATATATATTTAAACCGCTAAATATAACTGGCACTTAATACATGCTTTGCAATTGCAACCTTGAAGTAACCACCTTCTGACTTTGTGCGATTTTCTAGCCGCGTTCACGCAGCAGGTTTTATACGCCTGTCAAGTCGATATCATAAAAAGAGACTGCAAGCATGACCCGAGAGCCGAAAAAACGAGGCGAGCAGTTCATCTTCCTTCACAGTGGTTGAAGCTCAGATAGCTGCCTCGCGTCTTAATTGGCGGGTGATTCTCCAGCGGCACGGAGGACTTGACTCTAACCTTCTCAGGAAGCAGTGCCATGGCCGCATAATCTTTTTTTCGCACGCCGCCAACGTTTGTTCACGAAAGTACACGGCTGCTACTGTAAGCATGCCGTATCAAAACAACAATCATATGATTCGTAGTCCACGCCGCAGAACATCGATAGCGTGTACGGCTTAATTTCGGAGTGCATGTGGACGATTATTCATCTTTAACATGACAGAATGAGACTTACCTCGAGGTATACGTCCTACACGGTGTAATCGCGACTTGGGAAATGCATTTCGCTTTGAGTCGGGCGTCGTTGTTGTCGATCGTCTGCTCTTCACCGTTAACGTGATTGACGAACCTTTCTCATTTTATCAAGTTCGCTTTTCGGAAGTGCCAGTCAAGCTTGAAAATGCTTTTGAAGCCGCACTGCAAGCGGTACATTGTGAGGCGGCGCAAGTGCACCGCGAGAGCTCTGCACGTGCAAAGCGAGCGGCAACGCGGCGGAGTGAAGGGAAAACGCGCGCTGCTAACACCCCAGTTTCTCTTTTTCTGCCAGAGATGGCGCTGCCTGTCAAGAGCAGCAGCGCCGCTAAGCGTTGCTTGGGAAGCCTATGGGGAAAATTGGGGCAAGTGACGCTTATCCTGCACGTGCCTGACCTACTGCTTTTCTTTCTTTCTTTTCCTTTCTTTCTTCCTTTTTTTCTTCCTTTCCTTTTTCTTCTTTTCCTTTCTTTCTCTCTTTTTCTTTCTTTCTTTCTTTCGATCGTTCACTCGCCACGGTAGTCCAGTGGCTACAGTGCTCGACTGCTGACCCGAAGGTCGCGGGAACAAATCAAGGCCGCGGAGGCCGCATTTCTATAACGGCGAAATGCTAGATGCCCGTGTACTTAGATTTACGCGCACGTTGAAGAACACCATATGGTCTATATTTCCAATGACCTCCACGACGGCTTCCTTCTCAATCACATCGAGGTTCTGGGGCGTAAAACCTAAAAAAATTATTATTTATTATTATTCTTTCGATCATTGCTTCCTTCGGTATTTCTAGATTTCTTTACGAGGGCGCGCCAATGCAGTTCGCATCGTGCCTAATGACTCACGTTCCGGTTGATGCGTTCATACCCCGGCAACAATGAAATGTGTCAACGTGAAGTGACAAGTGGCCTCGATAAAAGATAGATTTCCATACCAGAAACGGTTAATCGCCGACAAGCCCAATATCGAGACAGCATCACTTATTGGAAAAAGACGCATACAAGTACGCATGCGACGGACGCGCTTTCTAAGGCCCTATTTCCGTACTGTCGACGAATCGGCGCCGAGTTTTTCGCGTACAACGCCGCGACCGAAATATGTAAGTCATAACAAGCTTTGCTTGGACTGAGGAAGCAGCGGAGCTGGTGGCGTTGCCCTCGTCCTCACCCTCACTCCTTTAACAGCGAACCTGTTTAGCCAATCGTTCCTCGTCCGGCGAGTCAAAAAACTATCATCATCATAAACGGGTATGTGACACTGAAATTGGTTGAGTACAACTCCTCACCACCTGCTGCACTAAAAATGAAGAAGGCCACAGTTAGCCCAACAAATGGCTGCGAAGCGACGGCGGCGAGCCGAAGACCCCGAGTACGTACGAGGAGAGAATGCTAGGGAACGGGAAAGGCAACAGCGGCTGCCAGAATACCCCTAAGTGATGGAAGGCCTACGCCAACGACGACGTGCCCGTAAATCCATGAGCGGTGCCAACTCTTGGTTTCAGCGCGAGGTTCTGTCTCTGCAGTTTGGACATCCGCGTCGCGTTTGTGACTGTCTCTGGTTTCACTCGAAGCTCTCTGCGCGGAAATTAACGTACAAACAACCTCGATTCACCTAGCTAAAGCCTAGCAACGACCTAGAAGCAACCTACAAACAACCTGCATAACCTAGCGGCTGCGAGAAGGTCCCGAAGCGATGGAAGGCCTACGCCAACGACGACGTGCCCGTACACTGTAAAAAATAGTTGTAAATTTACAGATAAAATGCATGAATCTTCTGTACCGCGAAAGAAACTTTCTGTAAATGTGTCATGAAGGAAATCTGTTAAAAAGAGAAACCGAAATTTCCGGTTAGTCGTGACCTTCAGCAAAACAAACGACTCAAAACTGAACCTCCACAGTTTTAAATACTTCAAAGACTACAAATGTCTATTAAATAACATTTAATGTTTTTCTGGTTTCTCGCGCAATGCTATTTTGATTAATTAATATTCAGAGCCTTTTCTGCGGTTCTACGTTCGTGCCTCGATGGGCCCTACATTTACAAGATGGCTACTGCTCCCGTCGAAGCGCGGCTACGCATGGCTGCAGTGTAAAGCGCGGCTACGGCACCCTCCTGCTCCTGATTTTTGTGTGCCTGTCAGTGAAAGGTGGGTGGTTTGCTTCTAACTAGAGATCCTTACAACAAGATCTTGTTGATATGCCGGCCCGCTTTCGAAATTCGATCTCGCGTAGTTTCTAATTGCGTGACCACAACGTTGTGCGAGAGTTGGAATTCCTTCCATGCTTCGGTAGAAATACTGATGAGGCCTTGTAAGTGGGTGCTTGAAGGAACGCCTGCTGTTGTACCACATTTATTTCTTTGCTGGCGGCAGCGTACGTCAAGGTATGTCAAGTTGTACTTGGACGGTTGCAGAGCGCATACTACAGCGTTCGCCGAACACTTCATGTGCGTTCTCTGTGGGCAGCCATTAACGAGGTTTCGCTGTACAGAATAATGAGAGGTATTTGTTCACCTTACCGGCTTTGTTTCTTTATTACGTCAAACGTCAAATCTGTGTATTCTGTGTTTCTGCACCTATTTTTTTCTTGTTGCTTGGCCTGACTTTCTCTAAAAACTAATGAAGTGCGTATAGCTGTCAACTCAGCTAACCGAGCGACGTTACAGAGCATATAATTCTTTCTTTTTTTAATGATAGTGCCAACATCTCCATTTTTGTGTGTTTATCTACGTGTAATAGGTAGCTTTCTCCTGCATAGTGAACATGGCCCTGAGCAATGATGTTGTGGCTTGGTGTATGGCATTTAGTGTTTCGTAGTGGTCATTGCATGATAAGTTCTGCTTGGTTGTATATTGCTATGTATCTTTAACATTGCTGGGAATAAGCGAACGCATAGCTTCTTGGCGTAGTATCATTGGATGACCTTCCTTACGAAGCGCTGAGTTCCTGGCGGAGGATAGATAATCTAGGTAAAGCTAATTTACCGAATGGACGTGTGGGACACATCCACTCGGTAAACTGATTGTAGTGAATGGAGGGAATTTGTAAAGGGAATTTATATGTTTCTGAACTTTTGGTGGAATTTTGAGATGTTTGTGCCGACTTATGAGAATGAAGACGACGGCGACACGAAGGCGAGCCAGCGGCAGTTGGCACGCGCGGCGGCGGCACAAGAGAAAAGAGGACGAAAAAAGAAGAGAGGCGCGTGTGGAACGCGCAGAGGGCTGAGCGAAGCTAGCCGAAGGACACGCCGGACCAGGGCGCTGTACGAGAAGTTTGTCGTGGCCGTGCTCAGCGAGGCCTGGTGCTTGCCTGGTGTTGCGGGCGTTGGCGGTGGCTCCAGCGAGGACGTGCCGGACCAGGGCGCTGTCCGGGGAGCTCCTCCGGCCTGTTCTTGGTGGGACCTGGGGAGCCGAGGTACCTGCCTGAGGCTACCGGTACCGGGCGCGGCTCCTGCTGTGAAGCACAAGGGACGTGTCACCTGCGTGCCTGGGCTTGCCTTCAACGACACTCGTCGCCGCACGTGGACTGACCCTCGTCAAGGCAACGTCGTCTACGAGTCGTGAGACTTCGTTTTCTTGCTACCTTGAACGGACATTCCGCGGTTAAGACTTTCAGATTAATTTATGAGTGTTTATCTCTGTGCTTGTTCTCCGTGATCGTCCCTAGAATCCCTTGTCCCCATAAATGTTTATTGAAAGTTATGCGTGCGTATTCTCTTGTAGCCTGTTCCGTTGAGCCAAGCACTCGCAAACGTGACGAACTACCACTCGGTCCTTACAATTTTCTGGCGTCCGCGAGACAGGACCAAGCTCTTCCGTACACCTTAGAGCTTCACGTTGCTTGTGTGTGGTGGGCGGCAATGGACGAAAAGAGAACGCTCGTTGAGTTAGGGAAGGAGATGGGACTCAGTGGAGAGGCCTTGCAGGCATGGGTTAGCGCAGAGCAGAAGGACATGAGGGATCAGCGAGCTAAGGAGCGCTAAGAAGCGAGGGTAGCGGCGCAGGAGGAACACGCGCGAGAGTTGGCGCGTATGGACGCGGAACGGGCGCTCCTCGAAGAGCGAAGGCGTGCCTTGGAGGCAGAGCGTTCGAGTCCGAGAGTCGTAGGCAATGAAACAGTTGGTGGTCAGGGTTTTCGCAGCCCCCACAAGATGATTCCTCCCTATAACGAGGAGAGGGATGAACTAGATGCTTACATACAGAGGTTAGAGAGAGTGGCGACTAGTCAAGGTTGGCCACAAGACAAGTGGGCCTTGTCTTTGAGTCTGTGTTTAACGGGCGAAGCATTAACGGCAGTAGGTCGGGTGTCCGCGGAAGACGCTACCGATTACGCCAAGCTCAAGCAGACCTTGCTGAAGCGGTTCCGCTACACAGAAGAAGGGTACCGTGTGAAGTTCCGGGATGCCAAGCCTGAAAATGCTGAGACCGCACGGCAGTTTGCTGGTCGTCTTCTAGGATACTTTGACCACTGGCAAGAGTTAGCCAAGACAGCAAAGACTTATGAAGCGCTGCGAGACAAAATCGTGTCTGAGCAGTTTTTACGACGCTGCCAAGAAAAACTGGCGATCTTTCTGAAGGAAAGAGGATGTGATGACCTTGACACACTGGCAAAGACAGCTGACCAGTACTTGGAAGCTCAAGGCATCATAAATCTTGCTAGAGGCAAGGAAGGAAAAGAAGAGAAGGGGAAGCCGCCAGGCCATTATAAAGCAGCTGTGACGACAGAGAGCAAAGGAAAGCCTCTCTGCTTTCTTTGCAACAAGCCGGGACACAATGCTTCCGACTGCTGGACGAGATCTAGGGCACCGAAGCCATCACCATGCTGGAAGTGCAAGAAGCTTGGTCATAGCGGCGACACGTGCTCTATTGGCTCTGGGAGACATGGTGAAGCTTCATGCTCTGTTCTAAGACAGGAAGAATTGCAGGATGAGCAGAAAAAACAACGAAAGCCTGCCCACACAAGTGCATGCAAAAGTCATGGCATGTTGGATATTGCCCAGAGCTGTACAACCTGTTGTGGAGGGTGGAAACAGATGCCGACGGTCACGGGTCGTCTTGAAGGCAACTTGGTGACTGTCCTCCGAGATACCGGCTGCAGCACGGTTGTAGTAAAACGCTCACTGGTTCCCGACACCAAGCTAACTGGCAACACACGCATTATACGCTTACTAGACCGGTCGGAAAAGTGTCTGCCAGAGGCCGACGTATTTATTGATTCACCGTTTTTCACGGGAGTTGCTCGTGCTGTTTGCATGGAGAACCCTCTGTACGATGTTATCCTTGGCAACATCGAAGGTGCTGTCCCGATTGCAGATCCTGATTTCAAGCAAACAGATGCACCGAGTGAGGAAGTGACGGCCGCTGCAGGAAAGACGGGAAAATTGCAAAAATTACCTGCACCGCAAGTTGACCCCTTAAACGTCAGCCGGGAAGAACTTCGGCAATTGCAGAGCACGGATCACACACTGGAGGCTTGTTTCCAAGCATTGGACCAAACAACAACGTCCAAGAAACGAGCTACTACCAAGTTCGTGCTGGTCCATGGCATCCTTTTCCGGCATTACCAGACTGCGGAACAGCGACACTTCGAACAACTGGTGGTTCCGAAGAAGCTACGCGCCACAGTAATGAAGATGGCACACGAGGGATTGCTCGCTGGACATCAGGGGCAAAAGAGGACAGTAGACCGTGTCCTTGAAGAGTTTTATTGGCCTGGAGTACAAGCGGATGTCACACGCTTTGTAAAATCGTGTGACATATGTCAGAGAACAGTACCAAAGCACCTCGTGGGTCGTGTGCCTTTGGGGAATATGCCCATAATCGAGACTACATTCCACCGAGTCGCGATTGATATTATCGGTCCTGTGTCTCCAACTTCGGAAAAAGGAAATAGATACGTCTTAACCATGATGGACTTTGCCACGCGCTACCCAGATGCGGTAGCCTTGCCGAGTATTGAAACGGAGCGAGTAGCAGAAGCGCTACTAGAAATGTTCGCTCGCGTTGGCGTCCCACGGGAAATCGTGAGTGACCGTGGCAAGTAATTTACATCTCGTCTGATGCAAGAACTAGGACGATTATTGTCGTTTAGACAACTCCCCACTACGCCGTACCATCCCATGGCGAATGGGCTTGTGGAAAAATTCATTGGGACCCTCAAACAGATGATTCGGCGAATGTGTCAGGAGTGCCCTAAACAATGGGACAGGTACTTGGCTCCACTACTGTTCGCTTATCGCGAAGTCCCGCAAGCGAGCCTTGGTTTTGCGCCATTTGATCTCCTTTACAGACGATTCGTGCGTGGCCCAATGTCCATACTTAAGGAATTGTGGGCAGGCGAATGCGTCGATTGTGAGATCAAGACCGCGTACAGAGATGTCATCGAGCTAAAAGAGAGGTTGCAGAACACCAGCAAGATAGCTCAAGAAGAGGTCCAGAAGGCAAAAGCTTCACAAAAGAAGCCTGATGACAGGACGAAAAGACTTCGAGAGCTCTCTGCAGGCGATAAAGTGTTGCTGCTCCTTCCATCGGCCAAGAATAAGCTAATCCTCACGTGGAAAGGTCCCTTTACAGTCCTAGGGAAACGTAGCGAAAATGATTATCTATTAGACCTAGGTTCGCGAGTTAGCTTATTTCATGCTAACCTCCTCAAAAGATACGAGGAAAAAGAAACACAACCCCGTTACCGATAGTGCCTGTTAGAACGAAGGTGTGCTGACATTTGCTCAGAACTATCGCAAAACATGTGCGACTTCACGTAAATAGCATTATTGCGTTGTTGGACTTCATGACTGTGTAAAAGTTTTTGTGCCGAACAACTTTCTTGAGTGGGGGGATAATTGTAGTGAATGGAGGGAATTTGTAAAGGGAATTTATATGTTTCTGAACTTTTGGTGGAATTTGGGATGTTTGTGCGGACTTATGAGAATGAAGACGACGGCGACACGAAGGCGAGCCAGCGGCAGGTGGCACGCGCGGCGGCGGCACAAGAGAAAAGAGGACGAAAAAAGAAGAGAGGCGCGTGTGGAACGCGCGGAGGGCTGAGCGAAGCTAGCCGAAGGACACGCCGGACCAGGGCGCTGTACGAGAAGTTTGTCGTGGCCGTGCTCAGCGAGGACTGGTGCTTGCCTGGTGTTGCGGGCGTTGGCGGTGGCTCCAGCGAGGACGTGCCGGACCAGGGCGCTGTCCGGGGAGCTCCTCCGGCCTGTTCTTGGTGGGACCTGGGGAGCCGAGGTACCTGCCTGAGGCTACCGGTACCGGGCGCGGCTCCTGCTGTGAAGCACAAGGGACGTGTCACCTGCGTGCCTGGGCTTGCCTTCAACGACACTCGTCGCCGCACGTGGACTGACCCTCGTCAAGGCAACGTCGTCTACGAGTCGTGAGACTTCGTTTTCTTGCTACCTTGAACGGACATTCCGCGGTTAAGACTTTCAGATTAATTTATGAGTGTTTATCTCTGTGCTTGTTCTCCGTGATCGTCCCTAGAATCCCTTGTCCCCATAAATGTTTATTGAAAGTTATGCGTGCGTATTCTCTTGTCGCCTGTTCCGTTGAGCCAAGCACTCGCAAACGTGACGAACTACCACTCGGTCCTTACACTGATACATCGAGTGACTAGCCAATGGGGCACGGGCTTGACGTGTACACGTGCTATCTTGCGTCATCGCATTCCGCCTGCGTTGCGGTGGAGCACGTCTTCTCCTCGCTGGAAGAAACTCGGCGCGTTTAGGATTGGCGTGTTCCCTGGTGGGGCTCATGTTAGATACGCGGTTGTTATCCGTGGTTTACACACAACGACGTGAAGCCATGCACACTTCAGAATAGGGGGCTCAAATGCGCTCGTAGTACAGGCGGTGAATCGGGGCACATGTCACATGTGATCTCTCAGTGGAGCACCAACGCCGACGCCGCTGTTGTAGCCGTGCGTGAAGGCTTATTGTGGACATTGATCGTGACTACCGTTAAAGAATCCTGGTTACCGGAGGGGCGGACTTTGTTTTTAGTGGCGTATTGAAGGGCGAATGAATCTTTCGTTGGCTCTCGTCCGTTTTGTTCACCAGAGCTTGGCGGCAGTAGTTATTAGACTTCGATCGTCGAATGAAAGTACCGATACAAATTTTGAATGACGCCACCAAGTTACGAGATGTTTTCTTCGCTGAACGCGAAATTTTTTAGCTCTTTCAGGCGCACGTTCTGTCGCGCGTGAGGTTTAGGGCGTCTGGAAAAAAAAAAAGACATGCGCACGTTTTGGTAGACAGCTTTAGAAGGGCATCCGTTCTATACCTCCGCCCTATCGACAAATAGGCTACAAAAAGAGCACCTTGGCAGCTAACAGCGGCTCCCGAACTGCTCAGATGACTGGCATATGACGGATTGGTCTGTGTGTTTAGCCAGCTATGCTACCGCGACAGATGCGCTTTGTTTATTTGACGGCGCTGTTTCCTGCCGAATGACGCCATGCGAAACAAAGTGTAATTGCGCTAATATTATCACTAAAAAAATAACATCTACTCCTCTAAGCGCATCGCTCCTTGAATGAAGCGAATTGCTAACTAGAAATGTTCTGCGATTTCTAAACATTCACAATATTCTATAGATTTTGAACATATATATTGTTTTCCTGCTCAGTTCAGAACTGACGGAACAACTTTGGGCCGTCCAGCGAGCCGTGGCGGCAGCGCGGGAGCAACAGCTCCAAGCGGCCATCTAGGCGGCCCCAGGCCCGGGCCTTCCATTCGCCGGATCTTAAATAAGGTTATTTCACTCACTCACTCTTTTGCGGAGAAGCATATTTCAAGCTATGTAGATTAAAGCACGTAATAGGCAGGAATTGGCGTACGAGGGTTCAACCCCCCCCCCCCCCCAATGAATTGTTAGATTTTGCATGTGTAAATATGCACGCACGAACATACATAAAGAGCGGTTGAACCCCTCCCTCGAAAAGAATTTCTGGCTACGGCCCTGCAGGCAAGTGCAATTCGTCTTCTGGCCCATTGGCTTAGCCCATCTCGAACGAGTTTTTCAGAAAAAATAAAAACCAATTGACCCTCTACTTTTCATAAAACGAAGGACATTTTGCTCCATCTCAGGTGGCAAGCTTTCCCAGATTGATACAGGTCAGTGGACAAATTTCCCCGCCACGTGCCCTTTATAAATGGATTCCTGGTAACGAAAAAGTGTGTCGGAAATCACAACTTGGTGGCTCGCTAGCCCAAATAATGAAATAGTCGACGCGAAGCAACCGTCATTGCGAACGTCATTGCGTATGCATTGTTGATTCCTTGCGTAAACACTTTCTTCAATGAAGGTTCACTGAGCGCCCCCACGTGCTCAGGTGTTAATCGTCTGCATGCTTAGCCTCACGTCTGTGAAAATGCGCATGCCTTTAAAGGCTTTTTGAAAGCATTAGGAATATGTTTCAATTAGTTATAGCATTTCATGTTAAAGATTCATTCTCTCTGAATTGGCAAAAATGTTTGTTGCAGTCATGCATTAGCCTCCTTTGCTTTCTTTTTATAGCTTTACAGAAGTGCTTACGGTTATAACAGACTTTGCTATTTCTTTCGGTAATTGCAGTTTTTTATTTATTTCAGCGCTTGATGTCTGCAGTCTCTGTGGTACCACCAAGACGACTGTGCCACGTTTAATGAACTATGCCGCACGACACAAAAACATGAGTGCATTCTGCATGAAGTGCCCATTGGAACAGCACAGAAAAGTGTTCCGAGAGTTCCTTCTCTGAGCTAGTGCTACGAGATATCGAGGACGAAAATAGGACTGCAAAGAAAACGAAGAGTCCAAAAGGATTTATATGGTTGTGTGTCATGGAAGCCCAAATTACCTGCACTAAGACACAACATAATGGATCACACTAAGTTGGCACTGATGCTATAGTGCCCTAAGGTGGTGCTGCATCTCGAGCTACGGGAAGGTAAGAGGATTATTTGACAGTGGCCTGCTCCTCAAATTGCTCGCTGCTTTAATTTGCCTTCTATTATTGAGAGCATTTATTTATTTCCATTTTATATCACATCTACAATGTCTGTAGTTCAATAAAAATATTGTCTAACTTTTTAATTGTCTTCGTATGCTTGTTTGAACTCCAGGGTACAGGAGTTTTAATGACTACTTATCGCATAATTAACTTCAAACTTTTATTACTGCAGGAAAGTACAAGTGAAGATAGCGTCGGAGACGTGCCGTGCTCCGCTTTCATCATTGCCAAAGGTATTTCTATGAATACTTGCAATATATTGCTGAATATTTCTTAACAGGAAATATTTTATTCCAGGAGAAAGCTTTCTGACTGCCGGGGCATGCATTTACCACCTGTATTGATACCCATGCTGTGATCGAATCCACCACACGATGCCAGGCATTCAAGTTGATGTTCTTTACACATTTCGCCTTTACTACTGAATACCGCAAAGGGGTCAGCCTAACCCTGGAGTTCACACAAAGGTAAAACTTAATAGAAGAAGAAGAACGGAAACTTTATTGTCAAATCAATGAGATTTGATTTTTCTGACTTTTTGAACAAGAATCATGCAACTAACTTAAATTAAGCCACATTAGATAGTACAAAAGTAGGCAAGTACTGGGGAATTTCTAATATCTGATACTACACTACAATTTGGCTAAGCCAATGAGGGTGCTGATGGAGGGAATGATCAAATGGAAACGTTCAGCTTAAGTGTAAAACTGTCTACGGGAATTCTGAGAAATCATAAAAGATTTTAAATAGTAACGATAGTATATGGGACGGTTGACGTGTGAAGTATTTTTAATCTCTGTTTAATGAGGATTTTGAAGGGGCACCAAGTAACATGAAAATTTTCATTAATTTAAATAAGAGCTAGCACTTTTTGATGCAGTTCTTCTGCCGGAGCAAGGTGTGTGTCCGGGCTAGTTGGTATACCATAGTTGTGAGCACAACGCAGAGAGAGAGAATAAACAAAGGACCGACATGGATTGCTGCAGTCAAGCGAGAATTCCCTGTAAGCAAAATGGGCACAGGTTGCATCAGCGACACGTATATAAGTTTTTTTTTAATATCTTTTTAATATCTCTTATTGTTTGCAGTGGAGAACATGTGCACGCATGCGCTTTAGGATGAGTATGTTCTTTCCCTGATTGTCTGAGGCAATGCCATAAAATCCGTGGTGAAAATTGTGCCCGTGGTGGCCCGTCATCCACTTTGTCCGGGTCTATCCGCGCTACAATGGTTTCAGTGTAATTTTTAACAGATCTAAATTGTGGGCGTGGAGGCAGTACAACTGTGGCAATGGCTTACGAGCTTCGCTTTCACGTTATACAGGTCTTCTTGGTCTGGCTGCCCCTCACGGTTCATTCCGAAAGGCCGGCTGACACCCTTGCCAAGCAGCTACAGTTTCCCGAAGACTGCGGCTTTTCTACGGATCCAAGTGCCTGCGTCGATACATCTGTGCCTCCCGAGCCTTTCCAGGCATCGTCACCGTCAGGGACATCAATCTTATCAAGCAATATAAGCGGCAACAGCGGACGTCACTGGTTCAGTGGGCGTGGAGGCAGTACAACTGTGGCAATGGCTTACGAGCTTCGCTTTCACGTTATACAGGTCTTCTTGGTCTGGCTGCCCCTCACGGTTCATTCCGAAAGGCCGGCTGACACCCTTGCCAAGCAGCTACAGTTTCCCGAAGACTGCGGCTTTTCTACGGATCCAAGTGCCTGCGTCGATACATCTGTGCCTCCCGAGCCTTTCCAGGCATCGTCACCGTCAGGGACATCAATCTTATCAAGCAATATAAGCGGCAACAGCGGACGTCACTGGTTCAGTGGGCGTGGAGGCAGTACAACTGTGGCAATGGCTTACGAGCTTCGCTTTCACGTTATACAGGTTGGTGAAACCTTTACTTTATATGCTAAGAAGACGAGTAACCGTTGCTTACTGCTGCTTCCACGCCCACAAGTGTTGTACGTCTTGTCTCGCGAGTGTACGGATGCCCTTTGTTCACTACTCTTGTGTTGCGGCGACGTTGAAGCGAACCCAGGGCCCCCTAAAAAGGCTGCTGGGCCAGTAGATGAGTTTGAACACAGTACCGGTTTTGATGATGCGCGCCATAAGGAAGTCATGGCAATGCTTTCCAAGATTAGTACACGCTGTGATTCGTCTGCCGCAGTGCAGTCCAACTTGGCAAAGGCGATCGACGAGGTGAAAGCGAACCAGCAACTTGTGGCTAACAAATTATCCGAAATTGAAAAGCGGCTTGCAACAGTTGAAACGAGGGCTAATTCGGTTGCCGACATCGAGAGGGAATTGCAAGTCACGAACGAAGCGGTCGGCAGCATCGCTCAAACAAACGACGTCTTGGTGTCCCGTTTGAACGACCTCGAGGACAGAGCCCGAAAGTGCAACTTAGTGTTTTTTGGTATGCCCGATAAAAATGAGACCTGGCAAGCTACCGAAGAGGCAGTCACTAACTTACTCTCTAGTAACCTAGGCGCGGAGTTTCACCCGAATACAGTAGAAAAGGCCCATCGCTTAGGTGGTCCATACATACGCGACAAATGTCGCCCTGTGATAGTAAAATTTGCAAGCCTTAAAGCAAAACAACTGGTGCTAGCACGTCGATCTACGTTGAGAAGCCATAACGTCTCAGTATCGGAGGATTACTGTCAGGCCACACGAACAGCACGCAAGATGCTGCACAACTTTGCTAAATCGTTGCCTGGCAAACCCGCTTTTCAGCTTCGTTACGACAAGCTCTTTGTTAACCACAAAAACTATTCTTACGATGCTTGCGCGGGCGTTGTTCGCGAAACCACTGCTCATTCTCGCACTAATGGTAGCGAATTCCGCATCGAAAATAGGACGCACTCCACTTCCGATCACAATCGTGACTTTCACGCCCACTCATCGTCTGATACCGCACGTTTATCACGCGCGCAGACTTTTAATGCCACGTCCTAACAATCGGCAAGGGGAAGTGGTAGTGGGAAAATGTCGCGTCCTATATCGGTGCTCTACACGAACATTCGTAGCATAATAGGAAAGCGGGATGCTTTTGACGCTATTATCGACTCCTGTGAAGCTGACGTGATTGCTGTAACCGAGACGTGGTTGAATGCTCATGTTTGCGATAACGAAATTTTTACTATTTCGAAGTCGTTGAACATTTATCGCCGCGATAGGGACGGAAGGCAAGGTGGCGGCACTTTGCTTGCCATTTCAAAGCATTTCAAGTCTTTTCTTATAAACGTGACGTCTACATTGGAAGCAATATGGTGCGGGGTGGTGGTAGATAACAAGACGCTTGTCTTTGGTGTTTGTTACCGCCCCCCAGATACGGACATTAGCTTTGTCGAGGAGTTTCACGACAGCATCAATACAATTATAATGCGGTACCCATCAGCCTCAATAACTATTCTAGGCGACTTCAACTACCCTACCATAATGTGGACGTCATCGTTACCACAAGTCGTACCATTTTCTTCCAACGGCCAATGCTTTCTTGATGCCTGCAACCTCTTTAACTTTACGCAGATGGTCAACAGCCCAACTCGCGTTACCAGTTCTTCATCGCACATTCTTGACTTGATCCTTACCACAATGCCCGAGAGTATTCATTCATTAAATACACTTCCTGGTCTCAGCGATCACTGTTTACTTCATTTTTACATAGATAACAGCATGCCAAATGCTACTAAGAAACGCAAGGAAATCTACAACTACAATGCAGCAAATTTTGAGGCAATCAACCGCGAGCTCTTTCTCTTTTATGACGCTTACCTGCATGACTTTGACAACAGATCTGTGCAAGAAAACTGGGATCTGTTTGTTAATAAAATCTACGAACTTACTCGAACCTTTGTTCCTAAAAAGTTCATACCTGTAAGCTCTCGCTCACCCTGGTATAATACATATTTAAATCGACTTTCTAACAAAAAGAAACGGTTGTTTCGTGCAGCGAAACTCCAAGGTACGGTTGAACGCTGGCGTTCCTACGAAAGTGCCGCGCAAGCTTATTCATCAGCAGTTTCAGATGCTAAAACTAACTTTCTATCTTATACTTTGCCATCAATGCTTGTAAACAACCCGAGAAAGTTTTGGAAAACTGTAACAGATACTAACGACAGTGAAATCGTGCTTGTTGACTCAGACGGCCTTCCCGTGTCTTCCGGGAAGTGTGCAACACATTTGAATGAAAATTTTGTCTGCAACTTTTCTGCATCGTCTACTTCTGTCACTGTCTCTTTGTCAATGCGCAGTTATCCATCAATGTCTGCTATTGTCACTGAACCTCATGGCATTGTAAAGTTAATTGAATCACTCCGATTGTCCTCTGCTTCTGGTGTTGACAATATAAACGCAAGATTTCTTAAAGAAACTAAACATACCTCATCTCTTTTTTTTGTGCAAAATATTTCAACAGTCTTTGGATGAAGGTGTGGTGCCACGCGCTTGGAAAGAGGCGAAGGTGGTTCCACTACATAAGTCAGGAAACAAGCATTCTGTCACGAATTACCGACCTATTTCACTCACTTGTATACCATGTAAACTTTTGGAGCATATCATCTTCTCTAACTTGGTCACCTTTCTCGAATCAAACTCGTTCTTTAACATGTCGCAGCATGGATTTCGAAAATCATTCTCATGCGAAACTCAGTTGCTCTGTTTTACCCATTCCTTACATGCCATTCTAGATCGGGGTTCACGGGTTGATTGCATTTTTTTAGATTTTTCGAAGGCATTTGACAAGATTAATCATCACCTACTACTCTACAAGCTTAGGACCCTTAATATTGACGACGGCATTCTTACTTGGATCGAGTTTTTTCTAACTAATCGCTCACAGTACGTTATTGCCAATAATTACTGTTCACCCTCTTCTCCGGTTACTTCTGGTGTGCCCCAGGGCTCTGTGTTGGGCCCTTTACTTTTCCTTATTTATATTAATGACTTACCCGATGTTGTAACCTCTTCGATTCACCTTTTTGTAGACGACTGCGTTGTATACCGTGAAATTTCAAGCAACTTCGACACTAGTTCCTTGCAAACTGACATTACTAATATTGCTAGCTGGTGCACAACTTGGCGCATGGACCTCAACACTAACAAATGTAAAGTTTTGCGCATTTCACGTACTACCCAACCTCCTGCTAACTACACCTTAAATAACGTTACTCTAGATACTGTTACTTCGTACAAATACTTGGGGATTCACATATCATCTGACTTGAGCTGGAATCATCACATAAACTACGTTATTAACAATAGTAACCGTACGTTAGGATACCTGCGACGCAACTTTAGTCGCGCCCCTCAAGCCGTGAAACTAACAATGTATAAAACATTAGTCCGTCCAAAACTTGAATATGCATGCTCCATCTGGGACCCTTTTCAACTGAACTTAACTCATTCGCTTGAGATGGTACAGAATAACGCAGCACGCTTCATATTATCTAATTACCATCGCACTAGCAGTGTCACGTCAATGAAACGCACCTTTTCCTTGCAGTCACTTGAATCACGCCGCAAAGCATCTCGTCTCATACTTTTTCATAAGATTTTCAATCATCCATTTTTGAAACCTCAGTTCGTTACGACCCCATCTTATCGCTCAGCTCGTTTAGATCATCAACATAAGGTACACGTCATTAGCTGCCGCACTATCACTTTTTATCATTCCTTTGTCCCACGCACGTCCTCGGACTGGAACCACCTTCCCTTCGACATCGTTTCCATTTCAAATCATGCTTTGTTTTCTTCCACCGTACAGAATTACTTACTTGATGACGCGTGAAGTTCGTATTATATATATATATATATTTATTTCAACTTTTTGTTCTATATTTCTTATTGTACCTGGATTTGTATTAAGTTGTATTAGCCCTACATTGTATCTTCATATGTATTGTAATTGTTATTATTTTGATGTTATTTTGTTTGATTTGTTCATAATCTGTTATTTCATGTACCCCACTCCCCTCTGTAAAGCTTTTGCGATTGAGGGTAAAATAAATGAAATGAAATGAAATGAAAACCAATAGTGCCTGCCATGCAATCATGCGTGTGCACTTAGAAAAATCGGATAGTTCGGCGGTGTTCTCTGGCCCCAGCAAGCACATGCATTATTTATTGACACCTTTGTTTTGTTTAATAGCATGGTAGCTTTGTTTTGACTTGTTTGTTTTGACGCAATGTCACGAAGCTCATACATGGTGGAAACTGTTGAATATGAGGACCTTCAGCGGTACTCCGCAAGTTGACATAAAACTCGCTTGTTACATTCCGATGGACAAACAATCAGTTGCCGGCCAATTTTTTGGCGACAAAATGATCATCACGTGGGCGTGGTGGTGTTGCTCGCGGAGGTACGTAATAAGGGATGGGTTGACAAAACGTTTCGGGTTAACAACGGGGTCTTGGGCCGTGGTCTTATTGTGGATGAACCTAATAACAGGAATTGTGGCTTTTACTCTTGTGCAAAATAGATACTGGATTTGCGCATTCATCAAGAAAATGAAAATGCATTGATATAATAGTCACTTGTTTATTTTTTTCTTGATACTCTCAGTAATTGGGCATTCGATTAATTCAGACGTTTTTTCCAGACCCGTGAAATCCGAATTAATGAGCTTTTACTGTATTTGGGTGAGTGTTTAAAAGCACATGAACCTTGCTCTGTGAGGAACATGATTTCCTTTAAAGTCCTTACACTGAAATCAGGCCCGTAGCCAGAGAGGGGGGGCCCTAGCCCCCCCCCCCCCCGAAATTTTGGTGAAGTATATGTTTTTACCAAAAATAAATAATAAATATAGGTGTTTTTCTCAAAAAGCCAAGATTTTCAACAAGTACCCCCCCCCCCTCGAAAAAAATTCCTGGCTACGGGCCTGACTGCAATACATGACACTATATGACCCATAACGTAATTTTATAGAAATGAATCTTCATCTGGGTCTCGAGGTTATTTTTTTAACTGATTTCACACAACAAACCTTAAAGAGGCAATGGGAGGGTTTCTTGAGCGCTCTACTAACGTAATCAATGTTATTCTCAGTGTGGCCCATTATGTTCAGCATAGTCATGCAACAGACTGGTGCACATAAAAATATCATTATTCGTTTTTAGGGCAGCCGCAGCACCCAACCCTGACAGAAGGAACAAGGTCGAGAAGTCAAGGAAGCAGCGCTGCCTCACACCAGAAATGACCAACTTAATCAAAGCTCTGCGAGACTATAAATGCTAAGTGTTTTGACGAAAAATCTGCAGTGTCATTATGAATATACCTATATCTGCACATTTTCCAAACCAGTTTGAATCTACGGCGACATGTATGCAGTTTTCATTATTTTGAAGGTGTTTACATGCAGCATTTCCTGTGCTTAAATAAAGATTCGTTTCTTTTATCATGAAAGGAGAATCTACTGAAACGTGCCTGTTTTTATTGCGTTATTTACTAGAGTGCTGGAAGCAACACCTTGCGGGTCTAGCTCCAAGAAGTTCACAATGTCCGCTGCGGTAGTACAATGGCTCTGGTGCTCGGCTGCTTACCCGAAAGTCGCGGGTCCGACCTCGGCCGCGGCGGTCGCATTTCGACGTGGGCGAAATGGTAGAGGCCCGTGTACTGTGCGATGTCAGTGCACGTTAGAAACACTAGATGGTCGAAATTTCTGAAGCTCTCCACTACGATGGGCCTCATCATCATATCGTGGTTTTGGCTCGTAAAACCCCAGATATTATTATTTAAAAATTGGAATATATTTGGGTTATGCAAACGCAATATATTGGTATTTTTGCCACTGCATTTGGCTAAACAAAATATTTCTGCGTATCGCTTGGACAAGTGACATAACTACTTTTTAGTACTGCTGTATGCTTTTCTAAGTCATTATATATATAAGTTGATCTTTATGCATAAAAATTATGTTCCCGGGTTAAAATGCAGTAATGAAATAGCCGCAAGGCAGTAACAGAAAACACAGCCTTTGTGACTCGATATCCGAACTTGTACTTATATGTAACGTTTCTGTAAATGATAACAGACACTATTAGCGAAATCACAGATAAATGAGAACAGAAAACAGTTATTTTCAGTGTCTGAAAACTGAAACGTGTTTTTAAACATAAAAATTCTGTACTGTAAAAGAGAAAATAACAGTGAAATAACAGAAAGAAGACCAACAGAAAACCAAGTTTTTTCTGTAACGCAAAACTGAACATTGTGTTTATACAGAAAACTTCTGTAAAGTAAAACGAAAAAAACCTGTTAAAACACAGAAAACTTCATAATAGAAAACATAGCTTTACAAAAAGATTGTGGCAAGAGAGCTGCCAGAGAATTTCTGTTGTTTTTTTTTTTCACAAAATATTTTTTACAGTGTACATTTATAAAAGGTGCGAACGCTTGGTTTCGGCGCGAGGTTCTGTCTCTGCAGTTCGGACATCCGTATCGCGTCTGTGACTGTCTGTGGTTTAACTCGAAGCTCCCTGCGCTCTGAATCAACGTAGAAACAACCTAGCATCACCTATCTGAACCCTAGCAACGACCTAGAAGCAACCTAGAAACAACCTACATTACCTAGCTAAGGTCTAGAATCGACCTAGAAGCAACCAGATTAGCCTACACAATCCTGGCTGTTTCAAGTCTTGCGCAGCTTAGTGCAAGCTTCGCCATTTCTTCCCCACTCCTTGCTATGCTATACTATACACGGGTATGCTTGCTCTCTGTCTTTTCTATATCTTTATTTGTGTCTGTTCCTTTCTATATTTTTTTTCTCTCTGTCTATATCATTATCTGTATATATTTTTCTTTCTTCTCTCTCTCTCTCTCCCTTTCTTTTTCTTTCTTTCTCTCAACTCGTTCTCTCAGCTTCTATTTTTTCTCTTTTCCTACCTTTCCTCTCTATTTCTCTCTCACTCTCAGTACTCGTTCTCTCGGCCATCAGACGATTGCATACCACGCCGAACATATCAGCGCAGGCGTTCTCGGAGCGAAGCAGATGAAGAAGAGGATGGAGATGAAGATAACGAGTAGAGCGCGCGCCGCATCATGATGACGATAGTTTTCTGGTGTCCCCTCACGGCATAACAAAAAGCTTATCCGCTCCATTGTAAAAACCGTGAACCACTCACAGACACATCTCACAGATATGACGAACCAACATCACTGACCACGTGCAGGCACATTTTTTTTTCCATTTTGCTCCTCGAAGAACACTTCACTACTAACACATGTACCCTAGTTCTTTAGTTGACAATTGACGGACTATACTCACCCATGCATCAACAAATGTTCAAATTCTGCTGCCTTCTTTTATTAGAGATGTGAGTTGGGCTAGTCGGCGCGAACTAACTTCAGATATAATTACCGCAAAAAAGGAAAATAGAAAAGGTGAAGACAACAGGTAGGACGTGGCACAAGTTTATTTATGTATTTATTGAAATACCTCAAGGACCCTGTACATGGGGTTTTACAAGAGGGGTGGTAGAAACAAACGAGTTAATGTTCACAAAATATGACTCAACAGCGTTTTTGAAGTGAGCATGGTTGCCGTGAAGGAAGATGTCTAAAGGAAGATTGTTCCAATCGATGGCAGTCTTGACAACAAATGACTGCACGTGCGTAGCTTCTCGTACTTACTGCTCCTTTTGATAGCCGTTTCTTTAAATCTTTAGATAGAGAAGAAAGAGCGAGACAACGCATTTGATAATGAAAGCAAGCAGAATTTCGCGACTTCTGGACACATGCACAAGGAGTCAATCAAGTGCCTAGTAAAAAAATATTAACAAGACTGTTTCACCACCACTAACGTGAAACCTGTGGAGGAGCGAAACATGCAGTGTGCGCCAGTGTTTCCCACAGCAAAATCACTGCTAATGGGCAAAGAGAGACAAAAGAGAGATTAGACACAGAGACCCGCAGTCCGCTTTTGGTTAACGTGCACGCTGCGAATCTTTATAGATCAACACGCGCACAAGAAAAATCTCCCACCGGCACTACAGTGCAGCTCTAGATTCAGTGCCTATATATACTGGGTGGCCGGGGAACGGTTGCGCCGCGCGAGCAGTCGCTTTTTTCAATCAAGAAACTCTCTAGTAGATGCTGCCTGCGTCGCCGTCGTCTCTCGCGGGCGAGGGCGCGTTCTCGCTCCTTGCGAGCTGGTAGTTGAGCGTTCATCGCAGAAAGAGCGTTTCCACAGTCAACGCGCGCCGTTCGCTCACTCTCGCCATATGGCGAGCACTGAGGCGGTGGCACCCTCACTTGCGCTCAAGTAAATGGACCATCCGGACAGCAGACAACGATGCACGATGCACGCCGACACGCCGAGATTCTAAGGTGCATTGCGCCTAACAAAATGTGACCGAAACGTGGAAAATCTCCCCGCTGCCAGCACGATTCAATGCGCCACCAGTAGCGAGCGTTCATGGCCTGTGCAGGGATGCATAATACATGTCTGTGGTCACGCAGCCATGTGTTAGTTGTATAAGTAAGCCAATGGTAAATGATATATGCGTTCACATCGGACGTCGTGTAGTCTGTTAGTTATCTGTCACTACAAACGATTTGGTAAAAACTGACATTTTATTTCAGAAGATTTCTGTTACAACTTCTGCCACGAAGCTATACACCACAGCATTTAAAGGACCAAAATTAGTTAATCTTTGCAGTATGTGGAGTTGTACTGACCTCCGTTCACCATTACGGCACAATATTTTTTATACCTACATTATCAAGTAGAAATATATGTCGCGTTCCTACTCCGAATTATTGCAAGTATTGCAACACGATAGGGACCTTTTTAGCAATGCTTTACAGATGTGAACGTTGCTTCCTCAAGTGAAAAGAGTTTCTCGGTCATTTGGAGAGCGCAACACAATGGGAATATTAAAAGCAAAATAACTTTAGCGCACGTGCGAGAGTAAAAAATTTTACGAAACGAAAAAATTGAGATATGTTCTTCTACCCAGGCGCATCCTTTGTGGTTCGATTCTGGAAACACCTCAAACCTTTTTGCAAGGAAAGCCAGAAATTTTCAAAGAATACGCTGCCGCATTCAAACGGCGATTGTATGTAGTCACAAGGCTATCCGAGTCATTGTGTGCGCTCGGTCTCTGTCCTCGCGCAGTTTACACAGCCAACGAACAATAACATTTTTTTCCAGGATCAGGCTGTCGCTTGTGCGTGGCGGAAGAATGATCGCAGTGGCCGCAAAATATGGCACACGACTGGCACACTCCAGGCCTTTCCCAGCAGCTGGCGTCGTTTGCCCAGCGAAATGTTGCCCACGTCAGTGTAGTGCCTCGGGAATCCGAACAGCCTGCGCGTGAAAGGTGAGAGCAGTGGCAGTGGTACATAAAATCCAAGAAGCGTGAACTTTGACGAATAAAGAGCCGCGAATGAAGTGGGACACAACCAAATGATTCCAACAACCAATTAGGACAAAGAAAGCATAGGGTCAATTAATTGTTGGCTTGAACCATAGTGCAGACATTATTATGAAGACTAAAACGCATTAGTGGATGAAAAAGCACCATTTCCATCTGTGGGATTTCGAACCCACAGCCTTCAGATGTTGTGTGTTTGGATCCCACATAAGTGCTATTTTGCCCACATTATTTCATTTCGATGATCTTAAAAATTACTACACTGTACAGTTAAATACAACAATTATTCGCCTGTATACTTTTCACGGCTTAACTGTCTGTTTCATTCATTTCGCTCTGTCCAACAAATAAACGAGCGCCTTGGCAAAAATGGCCCTCATTTCATTCAGTGAAGGTGGGAGATGCTTACATTAAACAATCAGACACCTGGCAAGCCTTGATGCAGTGTCTAAGAGAGTGCCGTTTGTTGGGTGTGGCACATTTAAAACATTTGAGCGCCAGCGGACAGAAGCAAGGCACCCAGAGCACGATACGCTGAGTAGGACACTCCAGTACCAGAAAGATTCAGTTTGAAATATGTGTGGACGGTGATAATTGATGCAGTGCTAATAATTCCGCCGGAGTCAACTTTTCCAGAACGACACTAGTCGTAGTGCTTACAAAGTGGCGAAAACGGAGTTCTATTTAAACATGATACAACTTGAATGTTTAGTAGCAGACCGAACTCTACATTCCTGCTCCTATTATAGGGAGCTAGAAGGCTGTGTGAAATAAATCAGTCAAAGCCTCTTTTACACTGCCACTGGTCCCGCGCGATGGGTTTTTACGCCCTGTGTTGTTTTTCGCGCTCCTCGTCACTGCCGACATGAATCACCACCTAGTCTAGTCAGCCACCTGACTTGGCCAACGTGGCCGTATAGTATGCTCGACCAAGCTGACAGCCTAGCTAACGTAACTCCCGTAAATTAAGCGGGGGGGGGGGCAGGATAGGCCAGATATAAAAGAAAGCATAAAAGTGACAGACGGGCCGCTAAAGGCGTCTGTCAATCTTTAACGGTGCATTCACTGTCATGTGCGATCTCCACCCAGGGGCGTAAACTTCAAAAGCGTCGGAACTGGCCCGCAGTCGCCCATCTAAAGATTGACCTCCACGTGACTATCTGGGGTGTCGCGGGAAACGTGTGCAGATATGATACCTCCCACCGCTTAAAGAAATTGGCACCCACTCTTCTAGCTCTGTGGCCCACAGCACGTCTTCTTCTCCATTCATGGTGATAGGCAGGACTCCATGCTTGGTTTGCCGCAAAGAGTTTGGATTGGTTGTCACTGTCCGCACTTTAGTGACCTGCGAATAGCGCGACACACAAGCTCGTACACACATGATGAGCATTTTGGGAAAGGCGCATGCTCAGCCATCTCTCAGCAGTGACCGCGTGTTCCGGTCTAACGATGAAAAATAGGCTATGAAAAATAACACCTGGCGAATAAATCTGGTTATCGGAGCTCACTGGCGGTTGTTTCTACTAGAGACTGTAAGGCGCCCGCCCATGGACGCGTTGTGCATGCACATTTGGCGAGCACATTAATGGATAATGCGCAATATTGGCGCCTATGCGTATTTATTTCGGCCTGGGTGCCTGAGGAAGCATACCTCCAAGAGCGCGTGACTTGGTCCTGTATTTGACCGATGTTCACTGAGATTAAAACAGCGCTAAAACACGAACCATACAGCGAAGGAAGTGTGTAGTGTAACAAGTGCTGTATATTGCATTTGTGTTAGCTTTTATTAAGGCGAAAGCCTTAGATGCCTCACGAAACGCGAAAATTGAACGTCGGCGTCGGCGGCGTCTACACGAGTTATGAAAAAAACTACAGCATATCCACGGGTGAATGATGAAGAGCTTGGGCGAAGTTCCTGAAGCAATCATGGTTACACCGTGAAATGTTCAGTGGCTTCGCTTAGCAGTAATCAAAGCGATACGCCGCTTTGATTATTTTTCATTTTTCGTTTTCTTTTTTTTTAGATTTTTTTCTTTATTATTTTATTTTTATTTTTTTATTTTTTATTTTATTTTTTTATCTCTATGGGACAGCGTCATCTATTGAATGATACGGGAGACGCGACGGCGGGGGAAAGCCGGACGGAGCGACAAGCGACAAGGTGATCATATAAGGACCTTCGCTCCTAAAAAATGACAAGCACTTGATGACGTCACCACATGACGCCACAGACAACCAAAGCTTATGACGTCATCATGACTTCACATAACGTGACGTCACCTGATGACGTCATTGCACTACATCGTCCCTTGGACATAAGTGGGCCGATCACGGAGGCAGTACAAAACCAAGTGAGGTGCAGAAAGCTTTGAATGCCTCCGATACTGGAGGCAGCGCGAAACCACGTTATAGGGGCAGAAAGCTTTCGGAGCGGGGCAGGAAGGATCAATACATTAACTGTGAAGAAAAAGAAGGCATTCGCCTTTAAATCGTCTTAGGCTATGCATGAGGAATCCAGGGGGATTTGTTCATGGATCTGTCGCCTTGAATGTTATTTAGAGCGACAATAGCTTTGCCGCACCGTGTCCGTTGTTTTAGCCACCCCCGTCGTTGTTTTTTTAACACGAAAGTGTTTTATGCCGGGGTCCACCAAGTACATACGTCACGGATAGGACGTTTATAAAATGGACGCCAACGGGTGAGAAAGGAAAAAACCAAGAAATGATACCCTGCTGGTAATCGAACCCACGACGTTGCGGCCGCGACGGCAAGCGCCCGACGCCCTACCGACTAAGCTAACTCGGGAGATGCTAGACACGACGCGAACGCGCCTTAGATCTTTCACACACTCTCTTTCGCCGCGGGCGGAGCGAGGCGGTGCCGCCGTCTGTGAGATGTGAAAAGAAGTAATGCTTCACGATCGACACTTACTAGCGCTTACTCCGAGATTGCACGCGATATCGGAGGTCGGGGTTAAAGCGTCTCGATACCATAGAGGTAGACTGGCCGCGCTGGCGTCGCCGAGGCACCCTTGACGCAGTTACGTTCTTTGCCTTTGGCTTCGTGTTAGCGTGCGTCGGCTCATCGGAGTAGTGCAGCTTCCACGTGCACCAACGGGATTTCTCCGCCGCCGACTGCTTCAATTGCGATAGCACCGACTAACAAAACTGCTGCAATACGCGTTGCAGAAAGGACGCGATTTCGACGGGCAAATGTCGTGCCTTGGTGGAGCGAGAGCAGCGCCTGCGAGACAGAAACCAGCGGGACGCACGCGTTTGCGGCTCAGGCTACGAACCTCTACCTCCCGTGTTGCTGAAGCGCAGTGTGTGTTATGTATGCATGAGCACAGGCGTCGGTCACCCATTGCTAGAAAGCGCACACCGTGCCGTTTCTCTCCTTAATTGACGACGCTTTGAAGAAGTGCATACCGGGTACATGTGCTGATTATGAGCTTGTTAATATCATCCTTACGCGGGATTCACGACTCGCTGTGTCCAAACATATGTTCACACCTTCAGCTACCGTGCGCAACGGTTTAATCATGATCATGGGCGTTAGTCGTCGCGATAGATACATGCTGTTAACATGGGTGCATCCACGTCAAACGGTGTTATAGCTGCCAAACACGAATAGACATTGTACAAGCTCTCACATATCACTACACTATGAGCGCTACTTCTGTGAAGACACGTTTCACTTTCGTGTTATACCGATTCCTAGGACGGAGGGATCAGCCATGTTTTTTTTTCTTTTTTTGCCTTGTACTACTTGACAGTGATAAAGGTTGTGTTGCTGCCCTGACGAAAATGATTCTTCTCGAAACTTTCGCTCAAGCGACATACCATTTTGGATTCCCTTTCATTCATTTTCTATAACACTCCTATGCTGAAACTCCGATGATTACGCACATAGAAATTCCCAAGAAAGTGGACGGGGGAACGACAGCCGCCGAAGCTCAATTGGCAGAGCACCGGATGCGTAATCTGAAGATTGTAGCTCTGGTCTAAGTATTTTTTCCCCACGTTAATTTTATTCTATTAATGTTGTAATTGCCAGACCAAAATTCAAGACTAGCAATCGTAACCCCTATCCTTCTTTGGCTTCGTTTTCCGTTGGCTCCATTAGGCTTTGTCTAAACGAGAAAACAAGCCATTGCTTAATTCCTCTTTCGTTCATTTCTTTGCTGTGAAATTCATGTTTATAGCACTGTTTTCACACTATTACGTGGATCTGGTTGGCTACGCAAGAGTGAACGATCGCGAGCAAAGCGATATCGTCATCTATGCGACCACTGTGGTCTCATGTGCAGACTGCGGTCAAAACGTAGCAAGTATAAGAACAGCGGCCTTCAGTCCTCTCCCTGCCGTTTAAATATACCTCTGTGCAGGTATAAAGTATTTCGAAAAAAATGTATCTCCACATCAGGAGTTCCAAAAGCACAATCGCCTCGTTTCGTAACAACCATGCAATTAGCAGATGTGGTACTTACCACAGCCTTCCTACTCAGCATTGGATGAAGGATGCTCTGCAGGCTGGTACTCTGCACGAGTTCAGGATTTAGGGATCTGCGGCGGTGTAAGACGGCGCATCGCTGTTGTCCTTTTATTGGAACAAGGTCTTTCAATATTCTCCTCTGCACGCTACCGCCAAGGAACATAAATAACTGGCACCAACATAAAAGGCCGATAAACCCTGCACAAGTTCTTTCGCGTTGGGCCGTACTGTAGTTATTCGGAACTACCCATGTTTCCTAACTGCTTCACATGAAGCAAGCATATATTGGCGTACTAGGGATGGTAGAAGAGTTGGGTCTAGATGCATCTTGGCTTATGGCGCAGTTCCAAATAACGAATTTCGCAAGTCTGCATCAGTGTTTCACACCTTTACGACTCAATCATGTGAGTAAAAATCATTGCATGCATGTGATATGTCTACTCTGCAGTTTTCAGAGAAGAAAACTTTCAGAGTAGTACTTGCGGCAATATTAAGATTGAGCAGCGCATTCTATAGCTACATGCGAAACATACATATTATTACAGCGAAGGCTAGTTTCCTATTTTTCCGCCCTAAGTAATATATTCTCACGTGGTCGTGAAGTCGACGAAGGCAGCAGACAGCGTATCCGAGATGAAACCTTTTATTTGGCCGAACTTGTGACCGGGAAACTGAAATACAGCAATACACTGATACACAGCGTACGCTGATAGTGGCGAACAGAGCGTCGACCGCCGAAAAACTGACAAGCGGTCAAGCGCGTCGGCTTTTATACAGGCGCTATGGACCTTTCCAGCGATATCGCGGGTGGCGGCGGTATCTCTCGACAAAGCTGGAGCATTCGCGTGCGGCGCGCAATCTTAACAAAACGATCTACTAAAATCGTGAAGCTTCTCGAACACTGCTTCGCAGACAGCGTCGAGCGTTGGTAACCGTCCTTTCTGGTCAAACCCGAATACATCGAAATAAAACAAGAAGTGGGCGTGGCAATATATATAGGCATGAGTTTCGCCCTCTTTCATGGGCTTTTACCCCTATTGCCACGATTTAAAAATATAGGTGATAATATAAACGCATAAAAAGCCGTAGATGATTGCGTTAATGATGCTATAAGAAGCTTTCAGTCAAAGAAAACAAACATGTCAAATGAAATGTTACAGACCACTCAACACAACCCTGCAAAATAGAACACAGAAGCTGCCAGTGACAACTTAGAAAATGGGACGGGGTGCTCGAGATTGCTGAGAAGGAAGAGAAGCAGACATACCCTCCTCCCTCCGTTGATATAGACGGGGGGGGGGGGACGGAGACCTTATGGGATGAGTCGGCGACATGAAAATGTGACGTAGCATATTCCACTGCGTTACTCCAAATCAACACAGCAAGCGAGCATACCGAACTGTCAGCGCATGATACAATCTGATATTTACAGCGTTCAACGCTTTTTTCGGCAAGGTATGAATGAAAAAAAATCGTGGCACTGAAAAAAAAATCGTGATACTCACACATGCATTGCAGGGATATTTCCCCAGAATAGTCGAGCCCTTGCTTGCGGCGAGAAACTGCAGGCATCCAAGAGTGCCGGCTCACACTGCAACGTAGATAAACCCCATATTGTATGCTAGCGCCTTGCCTTTAACTTCCGCTTTTACGGTCATTACCACACATACAGACGCCATCCGCAGGCTTCACTTGTACGGCGGAAAAGGCCAGAAGATCCTAAATAGCGCGCATAACTAATGTCTTTCTACGTTCACATTTAATACACCGATAGCAGCCTGATTATTGCAGTTTCCTTGACACCACAAAAATGAGGTAAATATTGATGCCGAAGCGAGGTTAGTGTATCTGCTACCCAACACGCCTTCTTAAGTAAAAATGTGTGTGTAGTGCGCAACACTATCTTCACCATGTGCAATCAAAGTATAGGTTAAAATAAATTTCTTGTTAAAAGGTGATAATAACCCCTCCATGGAAAGCAGTGACAGTATTGAAAGCGCCGGCATTTTAATTCAAGGTAAAATGATTCGAACAGCGTATTCTATCCTGCTTAATGGCACCACAAGCTAAATGACAGGGGCAACAGCAAAGGCACACTCGACGCAACACAGCGATAACTTTCAATAACCTATTTTTCTCTGATCCCGCTGGTACATATTCTCTCAATACGTCACACGTCATGTACTCATATATCTCTAACATAAAAACAGGAGCCCCTCCCCTATCGGGAAAATGAGGGCAAGTGAAGCCTGGCGTGTGGGTGTCTGACCTACTGCTCTTTGTCCATTCTTTATTTCTTTCTTTCCATCATCCACCCGCCACAGTAGTCCAGTGGCTACACTGCTCGACTGCTGACCCGAAGGTCGTGGGAACCAATCACGGCCGCGGCGGCCACATTTAGAAAACAGCGAAATGCTAGATGCCCGCGTACTTAGATTTACATGCACGTTAAAAGACACCAGATGTTCAATATTTCCGGCGCCCACCACCACGGCGTCTCTCTCAATCATATCGCGGTTTTGGGCCGTAAAACCCAAACAATTATTATTTCTTATTATTCTTTTTTCAATCATTGCTTGTTTCTGTGTTTCTATATTTCTTTGTGGGGGCGCGCCTATGCAGTTGGCATCGTGCCTAATGACTCACGTTCCGGCGCCGGCCCCGGAACGTGAGTTCATGCGTTCATATCCAGGCCACAATGAAATGTGTCAACGTGAAGTGACAAGTGGCCTCGATTAAAGATAGATTTCCATACCAGAAACGGTTAATCGCCGACAAGCCCAATATCGAGACAGCATCAGTTATTGCAAAAGGACGCATACAAGTACGCATGTGACGGACACACTTTCGAAGGCCGTATTTTTGTACGGTCAACGAATCGGTGCCTAGATTTCTTTTAGATGCGAAGCATCTTATGGCGGAGCTCAAACGGTATGCGGCGTCACCCCTCTTACTGCGCATACGCAAACCCTCTCCACACACCTGCTCTCCTGTCCCCCTCTCCACTTCCCCTCTCCCCTCCACCACTTCACTCCTCCTCTTAAACGCGGGATAGACATGCCGAAACGCTGCTTCGCATCGCCTCATGATCCCCTTTAGCGGGAGATGGTGTGGCCCTCCCCTGCGTAACGCCGCGATGGGCGCCAGCGCATGCGCGCGTCGCCTCCCCCTCTCTCTTCTCTCCTACGCTCCACCCTCGCGCGCCTGACGACCGCGTTCCCCGCTCGCCCTGTGAGAATTAACGGCCAGGCTAGAGGGAAGACACGATGCGCGTAGCGTTCCTCTTCGCGTTCCGCGACGCGAGGTCGGTAGCATGTCCAACGAACGCCAACGGAACGCGATCGTGCAAGTGCTCCTGCTTCGCATCGCCTCATGGTCCCCTTTAGCGGGAGATGGTGTAATATTTTTTTTCCGTACGATAACGCTGCCACTGAAATATGTAACTCATACCAAGCTTTCCTTAAAAAAAATTTTGAGGCATCTTCGCCCAGGTGGTGCGAAGACTGAGGAAGCAGCGGAGCTGGTAGCGTTGCCCTCCTCCTTTCCCTCCTCCTCAACATTTTTCCCATCCCTTCCTATACTATACTATAGATAACTACGCTTGCCCTGTTCTTTCTATCTCTTTTTTGTGTCTGTTCCTTCCTATCTCTTTTTGTCTCTGTCTATTTCTTTCTTCTCTTTCTCAGTCTCTACTTATCTCTTTCTGTTTCTTTCTTTCTTTCTGTCTGAACTCGTCATCTCGCTTTGTTTTTTTGTTTTCTTTTCCTTTCTTTCTCCTCATTTCTCTTTTTCTCTCCCTCCCAGCACTCGTTCTCTCGCCCATCAACCGATTGCATATCACGCCGGCGGACAAATCGGCGCAGGTGTTCTGGGAGCAAAGCAGACGATTAAGATGCGGATGAAGATCACGAATACAGCGCGTTCCGCTTCATGATGATGATAGTTTTCTGGTGCCCCGCACGGCAGAACAAAAAGCTTATCAACTCCATTGTAAAAACCGTGAACCACTCACAGACACATCTCACAGATATGACGAAACAACGTCAGTGACCACGTGCAGGCACATTTTTTTACCCATTTGGCTCCTCTAAGAACACTTTACCACGAACACATGTACTCGGGTTCTTTAGCTGACAATTCAGGAACTACTCACCGATGCATCAGCAAACCTTGAAACTCTGCTGCCTTCTTTTATTAGAGATGCGAGTTGGGCTAGTCGGCGCGAACTGACTTCAGATATAATTAGCGCAAAAAAGGACAACGGACAAGGTGAAGACAACAGACAGGACGCGGCGTTGCTTCATTTATTGATTTATTGAAATACGTCAAGGCCCTGTACATAGGGTTTACAGGAGAGGTTTTAGAAATAAACAAGTTATTTTTCACAAAGTATGACTCAACAGCGTTTTTTGAAATGGGCATGGTTGACGTGCAGGAAGATGTCTGAGAGAAGATTGTTCCAATCGATGGCAGTCTTGGCCAAAGAAAACATGGTTTATCCCTCCGTCATAGGAATCGGTAGGACACGAAAGAAAAACATGTCCTTAACAAAATATTTGATTGTTTACTGTACATTGATATGAGAGGGCTGGCATAATGTCTATTAGTGTTTGGCTGCTATAGCACCGTTTAACGTACATGCACCCACGTTGACGCTTGGTGGTACGTCTTTACCTCGACGGCTAACGTCCATCGCCAGTGAATAAACAAACCCTTGTGGTGGCTGTAGTATTTAACGATGAGAGCGTAATAAGAAAAAGCGGCGTGACAGCCAGAAGAGCGTCGCTGATTGGACGCAGAACTTGGGCTAAGGTCGCCATCCCGTGACATGTTAAAGAGTTATTTAAGACCACGGCCGGACTAGAGGGATACGCAACACCCGTCATGTCTCGCTTGTAGCCGGGCCACGATTTTTGACCGGCCGAGCTTTAACGGGGAACGCAGTATCACAGCCAGGCGAGGCAGGCGTGCGTCGCAGAGCTATTTTTGGTATGGATGGATGCTTTGAGCGAGGCCGACGCTTGCGCTAAGGTCACAACCTCGCGGTGTGTGTTAAGGTGTTGACAAAATTACCATTCTCCTACTGGAAACGCGCGAATGGGACGGACGCGTAGCAACGACGCGTTGCAGGAGCTAATCACGGAGGCCACGGTCATCGTGCATTACTTCACTTTACCGCTACCAGAGGGCGACACCACCCCTTCGACTAAGAGCACTGCGAGAGGAAAGTGTGAGATATAAAAGACGCACTTGTAAAGCCTCCAGAGTGTGTGTCGAGTGTGGCACGGTGGATAGCGTGCCCGGACCGAGAGGTCGTGGGTTCGACTCCCGTTAACGAAACTTATTTTGCTTGCCCACTGATCGTGCATATTTCTTCGGCATCATTTTCATGACGAAAATACAGCGCTGAAGTCTTGGTGGACCCCGGCATAGAACACGTTTGTGTTAAAATGATTGTGCGTGCGTAGCATCTCACACCTATTTATAGCTGTTTCTTTAAATCGAGAAGACAGTGTAAGACAACGCTTTTGATAATGAAAGCAAGCAGAATTTCAGGACTTCGTCACCCATGCGTTAGGAGTCCATCAAATGTCTTGCAAAATAATGAACTCCAATACATGTATTCGTGGTAGACTGCTTTAGCTGCACACAGAAAAACATTTGCCTGCGTTAATGATGTTGTTTCGTCATGTCTTTCGGATATGTATGAGCATTGTATATTGTTTCTCGTTTATGTTACAAAGCTATGCACACGTGACGTATGACGCATTAACGTATATGGAGCGGGATCCCAGAAAAATGAATAAGTTGCTGAAAGCGCTCAGGTTTGTCGAGTGTGCCTCTTTTGTTCTGCCTGTCATTTAGCTTGCGCGATCATCAAGTGTGATGCAATTCCAATAAGCCGATATGGTCTCCCTCAGCGCATTCTAATGCACTTACGAGACTCCTGAAACGCGTCACTTTCTTGTATATACCCATAGTTGCATGATCAGGTCACAACTTAGATGAGCCACAATAGAACATCTTGCTGGCGCGTTCACTTGAGCTGTCGGCTTCGTAACTATGAAGTTTACGCTATAGATAGTGCAGAGAGGCCCAAACGGCCAGCGGTCACTCGTCAGACCAATTTTAGGCTGGATTTGTAGAGCAGCCGAGCTATGTGCTGGGAAAGTCGGTACACTAAAATGAGCCTACTGCATACAAGCACAAAAAAAGAAATGCCCATTAGTTGTAGTGAAAGTGGTACAACTGCATAATAGAAAACGTTTTTTTGAAAGTCCAACCCTTTGTTATTCAGCTAGATCCAGTTGGACAAGGTCCATAGTTAGGCTAGTTGGTACGGCAGCATCGGAAGCGCGATGAGACGAATACATATGGAACAGAAGCAACAACATAGAACGTTGACTCGCCACTGGCAGTTTTATTGAAAATACATAAAGTTAGAAGAAGCAAAATACAGAAAAGCGATGCAGACATGATAAAAACTTATTTCGTAACATAGCATATCACCTAACAGCATGTACACGCGGAGCAGGTAAGCATAATCTGTCTTCTAAGGAGGACAATCCTTGACGGGCGCTTGCTTCTGCCATTCTGCTGATCTGGAAAACCTCAATATCCTCCTAATTTTCTGGCATCTGCATCTTGACAGGATATTCGTAATAATAAAAACGGTTAGGCAGCCACACATGCTACAATGCGACGCATAAATTAACGCATTTGGTTTTTTTATGGACAAATTATGCACTCCTAAACTCACATTAACGCATGTGCCGGTTTGTCCCGCGTACGACTTTCCCCATGTAACTGGGATTTTAGATGCCTCCGGAGAGGACACTTAACTGCCTTTGCAACTTTTTTGCAGTAAATTCCCCTTTGAGACGCACTGTTCACACAGGGTTTCTCCCTTCGACGAAGTAGGGAGCAAAATACACAGGAGAATGATGTCAGTGGACTAAGCACCGATGTGATAAAGTAGGATGGATTCAGCTGGTCTAATACTCGCGGCGCTTTCTAAATAACTGTCGCTAAGCTGCGTTACTAAATATGTCCACCGTACACTCACCTGTAGAAAACGCGAAATGATGCGCCGATACTCCCGTGGCATGGCAACAACGTTCTCAAACATCCAAAAAAGGTGCGTCCCACCGTTTGATTGTTGCACAGTGCGGAAGACTCGGTAAAACTCGAAAAAGAGAATTCCTGTACCTGTAGGATCTGCCGACATAGAGAAAACCCACAATACATTTGAAGTCGTTGAGGACAACACAACATGCAGAGCCCAGCTGAACACAATCAGGTGTAAAAATGTGACCTACTTAATCACACTCACGAGACGGCTGAACAAATGTCTTGTCATGATAATTTTAACGAAACAGTATTCAACATTTTGTATGGTAAAGGAGTTGTTCACCCAACACTGGACACGGGGAAATGACAAACAGACGCCCATTTTGCACTGTATGAGTGAGCGTCAAGGGTGCTTCTGTTTCGCGTTTCCTCGTGTCCAGTGTCGGGGGCGCAGCTCCATTATCCTACAAAATGCTGCAACAACAAGCACAACGTACAACTTTGATCCATAGTAAACATCCTGCTAATCCTAACCTATTGAGGACTCCGATGGAGTGAGAAAGCGTCAGTCGTTCTGCGTCAATAATTGTGGCCTAAATGGTTCCGCAGTGATTTGCCGCGGCAGTTTAGCGGCTAAGACGTCGCGCTGTGAAGCACGAAGGAGCACGTTCAGTTTGCGACCACATCAGCCACATTTCCATGGGATAAAATCTGCGTACGTAGATTCGGGTGCATAATAAATAAACCCACGTGGTCAAAATTTAACCCAGTCCGCTTCTACGCGTCCGTCATAATTGGATAATGATTTTGGCACACTAACCCTCGGAGGAAATCCTGTTTATGACTTCACAGTCAAGGAAGTAGATAGAGCACTGCAGTTACGAATATATTGTCATGGTGCAGCGAATGTTAAAAAAAAGCAGTGAAACAACTGTGAGTGAAAAAAGCCGGCAGATCCCACGCATTGTGGGAATCGATGTAATGCGAAGCAGCCAGCAAAGAGCTGCATACATCGTCTTGTATGTCATTGAGGAAAATGCGTGTCATGGTTTTCATGTTAACTCCTATTATTTATGTTCGTCACACAGTGACGTCGCGCAAGACCAATTCCGAGGTAGATCAAGCTAGCGAAACGGCCACCAGCGCGCCATGAGCGTGGCACGTAAGTCATGCTGTACATGACATGCGTGTCATGATTTTCATGATAACTCGTGTTATTTATGTTCGTCACACGGTCACGTCGTAAGAGACCAATATTGGTGTATATCAAGCTAGCGAAACGGCCGCCAGCGCACCATGAGCGTGGCACGTAAGTCATGTTGTACATGACATGCGTGTCATGATTTTCATGATAACTCGTGTTATTTATGTTCGTCACACGGTCACGTCGGAAGAGACCAATATTGGTGTATATCAAGCTAGCGAAACGGCCGCCAGCGCACCATGAGCGTGGCACGTAAGTCATGTTGTACATGACATGCGTGTCATGATTTTCATGTTAACTCGTGTTATTTATGTTCGTCACACAGTCACGTCACAAGATACCAATTTTTGTGTATATCAAGCTAGCGAAACGGCCGCCAGCGCACCATGAGCGTAGCATGTAAATCATGCTGTACATGACATTCGTGTCATGAGTTTCATGTTATGACTTGTCATTTATGTTCGTCATACAGTCATGTTACGCCATACCAATTTTGGTGCACATTCGATTAACCAAGCAACCAGGAGAGCACAAAGTCGTAGGCGGCTAGATAGATAGATAGATAGATAGATACGGTCAAAGTCGCAGAAGTTCGCTAAGAAATGCTTCGCATTTAAAAAAAATTATTGGCCGCACTTCGACAGAAAAAAAGCAAGTTGTTTGCCTTAGTGTTTCTTATAAAATATTTTCATTAGACTTAGTTATAAAGTTCCAACGAAAGCAGTTTGCTTTCAGCCATTTTATTTACATTCCTCCACCTCTTCTACCTCTTCTTCTACCCTCTTCTTTTCCGCCTTCTCCAACCGATTCCTTTGGATCACTACATCCTCCCAGGCTCCTGTTTTCATCTCTCCGGAGATGGTATGGAAGTATATTTGCGAGCGACGCCTCTTCGATCTTGCCGCGAGGTCCCTGGTAATAAACTGTCTTCAGTATACCTTGTTGTTTTGCGATCTTCGTGACGAAGTAGGGACCCGTAAACGGAGACTTCGAGTCAAGACCTTTGCGCACAAGAATCATGCTTCCAGGCTTGCACATCGGGTATCTCTGATCGATGACGCTTATCGAAGTTCCTTTTCACCGTCTGGCGATATCGTTGTTTCTTTTCTTCCGCCATAGGTTTTTCCTTGAGAACGATCTTGTCAACCAACCCAAGCTCTTGATCAGCAGGCAACCAGCTTGATTTTCCGAAAGCCGCAAAGTTGGGACTGCATCCAAGTCCTGCAGTATAGGAGCGATTGTGATGGGATACAGCCGCCTCCAGAGCACACTTCCACCCGCCTTTGAAGTCTGGGTATAAAGACATAAACATCTTCAAGTCTCTAATCATCCTCTCTGCAAGGGAATTAGCTTCAGGGTGGTATGGTGCTGGGAAACGTAATTTAATGCCTCTTTCTTCTGCCCATCGTCGAAGCTTAAGACTTCGAAAAGCTGGTCCATTGTCGGCAACAATAACTTTGACATCCTTGAACACATTCCGCTCCAGGAGTGATATCACTGAATTCGCATCTTCCCGGCCGGCCTTAGCAGCAACATATCGTGTGCACTCGTCCACGGCAACCAAAAACGCTTGAGTTTTTCGTACGCCCTCGCCTTTCTTCTTGACTTCCGCAAAGTCGAGGTGAAGTACTTCAAAAGGTACCTCCGAGTATACCGGCATTACCATTTTATTCCCTCGTGGCCTAAACTTAGCTTTGAAGAGCTGGCATTCGTGGCATGTCTTAATGTAGTTAGCGACATCCGCTTTCATGTTCGGCCAAGTGAATCTTGCAGTGAGCTTTCTGTACGTTCTCCAAAATCCATCATGTCCTCCAGATTCTGGACTGTTATGGTACAGCCTCAGAATAGCTTGCACTTCTGTCGCCGGCACGTCTACCTTTCCGTTCTTAAATGTCAATTTTCCTGTACCTTCCCACAGCTTTATAAAGTTGACGTGTTCAGCTTCTGTTTCTTGTGGTATATGCAGTCTGGACAAGGCATCAGCATCCTGGTGATTTTGTCCAGGGCGATGAGCTACCTCGAAGGTGTACTGTTGGATCTCGCTTGTCCATCGTGCAATTCTCCCCTTTGGCTGTGCGAGATGAAGCAGATAAGTCAAGGCCTGGTTGTCGGTGAACAATTTAAAACATCTGCCTTCCAAGTATGTCCTGAAATATCTCAAGGCCATGACAACTGCCAGAGCTTCTTTCTCTGTGGTGCAGTAATTAATTTGGGCTTTCGTAAATGTGTACGAAAAATATCCGATTACTTGTAGTTGTCGGGACGCCGGCTCTTTGTCATCTCTTTGGTAAAGAACAGCTCCAGCTTCCGTAGTGTGAAGCATCGGTGTAGAGCTCGAAGGGTAACGTGAAATCCGGCAGCGTTAGCACAGGGTCAGAAGAAATGATTGTAACCAGTTCCGAATAGGCTCGTTCACATTCGTCAGACCACATGAACGGGACGCCTTTCTGTGTTAAGGTGGTGAGACACTTCGTCTTTTTAGCGTAGTCTTTTATAAAAGCTCTGAAGTGTCCTGCAAGACCTAAAAACACACGAAGGGAATGAACGTCATGGGGCTTCGCAAGAGACCTGATTCGCTGCACACTTTCTTCCTTGGTACTCTTTGTCTTGCCGTCAAAGCGCCTGCCGAGAAATACTACGGTCCGGCAAAAGAACTCACTCTTCTTTGCATTAATTTTTAGTTGTGCATCACTGAGCGCTTGCAGCACTGCCGACAGGTGGATCGCATGGTCGTCTCTGGTCCTTGAATAAACTAAGATGTCGTCGACGTACACATTACAAAACTTCCCAATGAAATCTTTCAGTACAGAATTCATCATTTTCTGGAAAAATGCACCTGAATTCTTCCACCCAAACGGGAGCCGGTTGTACTCGTACACATCAAATGGTGTAACGAACGCCGTAAACTTCTTCGTGTCTTCGCTCAAAGGTACCTGCCAATATCCTTTACACAAGTCTATCCTGGAGAACCATTCACACCCGCCGGTCTCATCAATTATCTCATCAATTCTTGGCATTGGGAAAGGAAACAAGTCTGTCTGCCGGTTGATGAGTCGGTAATCTGTGCATAACCGGAACGATCCATCTTCTTTGGGCACGATCGTAATTGGTGACGCAAACGAAGACGTGGATGGTCGAATGATGCCCGCGTCTAGCATGCCTTGAAGCTCCTGTCTTAACCAAGTCTTCTTCTCGTGACTCAAGGCATACGGCTTCTTTCTTACGACGTTTTTGTCACGTAGTTCGAAAGGAACTTCAATCGCTGTGGTAGCTGTGGGATAAGTGCCAACAGAAATGAGTTCCGCGTACTTCGACGTGACTTCTTCGGCGCACTTTACAATTTTAGGATGCGTTCCTCTAATATGGGAGCAACTTTCGACATTGTCAGTTGTTATGACATCGTTCCACAGTATGTTTATTTTCAGAAGTTTCATGTCGGGTCGGGACAGAAGAAAATCAAAATTAACACCCGACATTACGAGGCTTTTCACCCGTACTACCCGGCCTCTGAAGCGAACTTCTGCCTCGGTCCATTTCGTGAACTCCCTGCAAGTTCCGTCATAGCTACACACCCTGATTGGTTTTCCTGGACAGATGTCATCTTTAGGTACTATCTCCTCGTTAATCAGGCTCACTGAAGCACCTGTGTCGATCAGCGCTGAAACGCTGGAACCATTGACAACCATCGCAGCGAAAAGAATGTTTGGGCTTACAATAAAAACGGTCTCTCGCTCCACTAAATGCCCCTGCACACAATTATGCAACGATTCTCCAAGTAAAGTGTCAGTCTCATAGAATTGATGTGACGGCTGATCTGTCACGCAATTCTCGTACGGGAAGACACCTTTTCTAGAGGATCCTGCTTCATTTGGTTGCGGTGGTGAATCTTTCAACCCGATTGCATCTGTAGAGTCAGAACTAATGTACTTCAAACCATGAAGCAGCTCCTCAGAGGTTACAGGTGCCTTGAGTTCCATTTGCATTCGACTTCCTTTCTTCATTCCCTGTATTATAAGTGGCACGACACATGATTCTGGAAGGTTCGGATCAGCGTTATACAGCAATTGTTGTTTTATGAAGAAATAGTCGACTAGGTTGTCACTGTTTTGTTCATACTTGATGGCTTTGTCCCATAATTCTACTGCATTCTTTCGGAAGGCACTGACACAGCTGTCCTTCCATGACTGCCATGAATCTTCCTTGTGTTGGGCAAAACGCAAGTCAAACCATTGTTTGGCATTTCCAGAAAGGCATGCTCGCATATTTCGTATTTTGTCGCGGTCCGTGTACCAATGATTCTGCTCACATGCACATTCGAATGCGTTCAACCAATAATCTACACCGGAACTGCCGTCAAAGCTGTCCGGGTTTACTGCCATGTGACGAGTCCTGTCTGATGCCAGAACCGTCAAGAGTGCTTGCTGGTGCTGTAGTTGCTGCTTTTGCAACCAAGTGAACTGAGAAAGAGCGTTCGACCAGCTTGACGTATCTGTCATTGCATCAGAATGGCTCGGTGGTTGCTCCTTAATGGTGTTTTGCTTTTCCCAGGCTTCGAACTCCGAAAAAGGTACATTTATCTTCACAGTACCTCTGGCGATGACGTCGCTGATTGGCTCTTTGGCAATGGTGGCGATGGATTCGATTCGGCCAGGTGTTGTCATCTCTTCTGGCGCCGCAACGAAGTTCTCGCCGTCTAGCTCGTAGCCTGCGATCCGTGGCTCGCCGTCCCGCTGTGTGAGGTAGAAGGTCACCCACATCTTCCGGATCCTGTCAAAGGCTAAGCCAAATATAAAGTTCCAACGAAACCAGTTTGCTTTCAGCCATTTTATTTACATTCCTCCACCTCTTTTACCTCTTCTTCTACCCTCTTCTTTTCCGCCTTCTCCAACCGATTCCTTTGGATCACTACATTAGTATCGCGGTGAAAATAAAAAAATTAGGATCTCAATTGGTTCTTTGAGAACAATGAGTAACTTGAGAAAAATTATACAAACTATAGAGACTGCTGCGGTGACAAAATAAGTCGCTTCATTCAACAGCTGGTTTAACCCCGCCCCGCCACGGTGGTCTAGTGGTTATGGCGCTCGATTGCTGACCCAAAGGTCGCGGGATCGAGTCCCGGCCGCAGCGGCTGCATTTTCGATGGAGCCGAAAATGTTTGACGCCCGTGTACTTAGATTTAGGTGCACGTTAAAGAACCCCAGGTGGTCTAAATTTCCGGAGCCCTCCACTACAGCGTTTCTCATAATCATATCGTGGTTTTGAGACGTTAAACCCCAGATATTGTTATTATTATTAGCTGGTTTAACCCCATGCCTCCGCTTATAAATCTCGTCCGTTTCCATTGAAGTCACTTCATCAAACGCTTACCCGAAACACACTGTCCCCTACACTATCAATACCACACGAGGCGTGGCAAAACAAAATATCGGAACTGTGGTCCTTGTACAGACGAATGTTCATAGATGCGGTCTGTTGGTGCCAGCGAATGCAATGCAGCGCCATAAAGCACATTACGGCCATCTTGGACACAGGCAGCAAGTTTCGCGCACAGCGCATTACTTCAACGTTAACGTCAATTTCACTAAGCTCACTGCCTAATCGCACATTTGCACAGTCGCAGAACTTCCTGCTCTCTCAGGAGGACACTCACCATACAGGCCCTTCCTATTTGGGTTGACCAGGGCGAGATCGCTGCAAGGGGAGCCTCCAATAAGCAGGTCGATGGGACACAGTTCCTGAAGCTGCAGTACAAACAACGCACGTTGAGAAACACTCACCTAAACGATTCCGCTGTTACATGCCTGCGCGCATATGCCAGAAGACTGGTGATAAGATCTTTATTAATTTTCAAAGTTTTACTCTTAGCTTTCACATGACGACCACCCATGGGAAATTACAATAGCTTTTATTCAACAAATCGCATTACCTTCCTTGCTACTTCGAAGTGGTGCGAAAAGAACGGCATCTTGTGCAGCGGTCAGCACAAACATATCCTTAATGGGGCCTGACTTGCTTTGTCTTCATCCACCAAAGCAAAACTTCAATAGCCATAATGCTTACGTCACTATAGGTTTCCAGCGAGTGATAGACAGACCAGAAAATTCATGGTTAAAAAAGTGGGTGAGAGTTCGTCACGTCTGGAAATCCTGAACAGCTCTCTAATAATTTGTCTTTTTTCACTCGTAATTTTCCTTCTTTCTTTTTTCTTCAATGGCATCCCACTACACATTACTGTATCTACTCGCCCACCAAGGCACTCTTATTATTGGATATCTGAGTTTATTTTGCAGTGTCGGTGCAACAGTGAAAAATGTGACCTGCAGCCACGAAAACAATTCATTCTTATTGCACTTTATTAACGTTGGTACCACGACCCAACTTCATCAGAAGAAGGCCACTCATTTTATAAATGTCAAGGACTAACATCAGCTCTTTTCACGCACTGTGGCAATCGCTTTAAGCGAAATGGTACCCGTGTATAGCAATCCTTTGCGAGTACAGAACGTAATCACGTTCTTCAGTTGATCAAGGAGAATTTCTAGGAGTCCTGACCCCGCCCTTAAAATGTGTGCTCGCAGCGCTAGTGAACGGCACCTGATTAGAAAGGTAGTCTCGTGATGACTTGTTTCCAGCCGTTTGGTTTCTTTTTTTACTGAAGAGAATAATACAAGATGGAACCATTCCATTCTACGAAGATAGGCGGCCAGCGGATTTCACAGGCACACGTCAAACTCTGCTCTTGTCGGCATTCTTCATAAGCGCGCTGCTTCTGGAGCGTTCTCACAATGAGCGGTCGACACATACTTGCCACGCACAAGCGCGCCAACGCAGCAACCACTAGGCCGGACTGAAGCGGCTGAACACGAACGAAAGGCTTACAGCTTCGCCATTTTCTGCAAAGCCTCCGGGATCAGACCGGCAGCTCCACCGGTTGCACTGGCTCGGGCATATTGGCCAGCCTTCGACCAATCGATAATGTCGATTGATGATGTCATCGCTCTCTCCGAGGAGGTCACAGGGTTTTTATTTCGGTTCATGGACGGAAATCATGTAGGTGTGCCATTTACGACTGTGCTGTTAAACATTCAGTGGTTACTAAAGATAACCTGCCACCTGCCAGAGCTTAAACAAGTCGTCGTAATGAAAGCTGGCGCAAGTGTTGAGCGCTACTCTCCCAGCTAACCCAGAAGGAAAAATAAATAAAACACAGCGTACATGGCGCACATTCCTTCTCAGTCTAGGATGCCTCCCACTGGAACTCTCGGATATACCTTTCCTGCATGTCCTATGCCTCCTTGGCGCCTGCAGAATCTTCGGATAACGCCCTTGTTAAAGCTACCATATGTATTGTTACATTAAGCGAGGATGTCTGCCTGATCAGTACGGAGTGCCCACTTGTGTACATTTAAAAAAACGTGTTGTTATAATTCTCGTTTTTACGCCAATATATTGTCGTAAGCGTTAGTGCTCTCATCATCCATGAAAATATCAAAATCTGACCTCATAAATGAGAGTTAGATCCGCGCGAGATAACGTTTGACCCACTAAATAGTTTCTTTGTGAACTTCTTACTGTATGCGCCTTGCCGGGTTACTGGAAACAAGAAAACTACAGCAGCATTGTTATACTAGAAACCACATTTGCAATAATTAACCATGTTCTACTGCACTGCTCGTATAAGCTTTCAGCGTAAATATGGCCACGGGGCAATTTATTCTGTGCACTGCGAAATTCCGCCATTTGTGAACTCTGATTGTTGGCCCAGAAGGCTGCTACGGCCACTCGAATTAGTTCCAAAACATCGCCATTAGCAGACGTGACAGTGTACAGAAAAGCACCCCACGTTCATTTACGAAATATTTCTGAAGAGGGCATAGGAATGTGTTTAACTGAGCTCGGGACTGCAGCTAGCATGGCAATGTCGGGAATGTCGGGACCAGCAGCTAGCATGGCAATACTGACGTCTGCGCATGCCGTACCACCGAAAATGCTGTAAATTTTATGAGACGGATAGCGCTCTTTGAGCAGAACAATTTACAAAATATGCAATACCACAAAATGTTCTGCAAACAAACACACTGCCAAAGTGTTTGGTGCGACGTAATTAAACATTTAAGACTGCGCAAAAGACGGAACACCAGAAAAAGATCACAGACCGCAGCGCTGACTCGCAACGAGGCTTATTCGTCATAAACGCGCTATGCGTGCTTGCGCAGTATCTAACAAAAGAAAGACAGAGCAATGAAAATATGCATGATAAAAGGAGTACAGGTCAAAAGCCTTTGCCTGCATGCCATAAAATTGGGCACAAAAATTTTAGGAAGTTACGACACGCGAAAATTTCTTCCACTGTTACATAGAGGGATCCAATGGCTGCTGACACGCATGTTGCCGAGCTTAGCCACTTCCAAGGCCTGTAAAATTTCTCATGTCAGCTACTTCTGTCACCTAACAGGGTGTGCCAGGCATCCTCTTAATGCATTAACCTGCTAACTACTTCCTAAATGCTACAAAACACGGAACAATAACCTAAGTGCTTCAGGGGGCCTATGCGCTACTGAAAGACTTCTCTCGTTGTAGCTGTGACCAAGAAAACAAATCCTGGCGTCACCATATATAGCTTTACGCACAGCACAGCTTACCGGCTAATAAATTTTACATAGTCATCAGTCACCAAAAAAAGCCATATTCATGTATCGGATACTTCTGAAATGTTATCGCTGATCCCAAACAGATTGAGTGCGCGTCGCAGATCACAGTGTATACTTTGGGACATGCGCGAGGACCAGCGACCGTGCCGAAATGTATGATGACGCATTTGGGCACAGTCAACGCGTTACCGCTGTGGATCAGATTCCGCAATCGAGAATTTCAATCGCTGGTATCGATCTGTTTGTTGCATTCACTTTTATTTCATGGCTACAATTATTGGGTCGTTATTTAAAAGACAGTATCCTTAACGTGGAAGTTGAAGGACACGGTAAAGGCTGTATTATAACCTGTCGGCAGCTTCTCATCACACACATTGATAGAAGAGAAAGTTGCAAATTTTTACAGCGTAAAGAATACGGAGTAAGAAGTAATGCCAGTTTTAATTAAAAAAAACGTAAAATACCCATAATCGCGTGCGTAAAACATCTTGAGCAGGCCAGAACAAGCCTGTCCAACACATAAATAAAAGGCAAGGGCATCATCTTTTTGAGGTGTTTAACAGAAACGTGTATGTCTTCCTTCGCGATACAAAATGACTTATTCTCTCTTAAATATAACCATGGGGTGAAGTGAAACGTACGAAACGCATTGCGATTATATATTTCATGACGCGTGTAACTTCTCAATAAATAGCTAATATGCCTAGCGTAGTGCGAAGGAAGTATGCACAATATATCCATACGAGAAAATGAATGTTAAGCGACAGATATAATTTAAGGTCGATCCAAATAGGTGCGAAGCTTCAGGCGATAAGTGCTTCAGAACCTATTACCAGCGAGATCATCACGGGGAGTTATGGGTGCTGCGATTGAAGCGCGACTTTAGGTGTGGAGGGAAAAAATACTTATAGCAAAAAACCAAGTTTTATTCAAGGGCGAAGCAATCGTTGCGTTTTACAAATGATATTCATTTCCCCAACAGTATTATGCAGGCGCAATGAGCATATAATTCGACAGTGTTTTCTTATTACCAAAATACTTTTTCTTTACGCCCTCTTAAAGAGGCGTACGCCGTTGCTATTCAGTGGAGCTGCAGCGCTTGCGGCGCTAAGAAAGGCGCGCTGCGACTGCTTTCGTCACGTGTTTCGGTGTTCCGTACTTGCATGCGTTCTCTGAATGGTTGTCGTGAGAATTTAATTTTTTTGTGTGTTCGCAGTTGTGAGCTGCGTTTCATCGTTGGTGAACGTGTTGAGTACAGTGTCCAACGGGCAACGTGACGTTGGGGATAACACTTAACGCCGAGCGCTTGCCTCAGTACCAGCGGAATGTGCTGTGCAAGGATGCAATAGCAACACACGTACGCCTGGCGACTCATGTCTTCTTGATAAGAAACCGCGCAACGGTTTGGAGTAGTCTGCTCGCTGGATTTTCGTGAATCAGCATTCCTGCGGCCCGGTTTTCTTCGCGAACGCGCAGTGTCTACCGTTGTTCCTGCTATCAGTGAGGAGATCGCCAAGTTATCTATCGCGCCACAATTCGCATGCGTGTATACGTTACAGGTAACGGCAATTCATCGCAGCATAAGGCAAAACGTAGTGCACGTAGTGTCCCTGCGCACATTTTGTACTTATTACCACACTTGGTGCTCATTGTCTTCAGTGTAACAAAAGTGCGTTATTGTTACCAATGAATGAAACTGAAATGTCCTAATTTTGGCGCGACTAGGCGTTATTTTTTTCCTTTTAGAACTGAAGCGCATAAGCAATGTGCACTTTAAGGAACCTGCGTATGTGCGAAGCAAATAAGCAACGCTACAAATATGAGAGGTACGCTACTGCTTGCTTCAATCCGTCCGCGTAAGATGCCACGAATGCCGAATAAAAATTTCAAAAATAAGTTTCACATTTAAACACCACTGTCTAGTCATGAGCCGATATAAGTTTAGCTGGCGTTGACTTGAAGCGCACTCGTCAAGGACTCACCGGCTGGCCTCAGCACGAGTACTTAGCAATCAGGGGCCTACGAAAACTATTTTTCGATCAAATTTCGCGCTGGTGCCAACAAAATGACGCCATTTGTTTACCGGATATTGCCAACATTCGCTTTATTTTTTGTTCCGCCGGAAGTGTTCCCTCCTCACACAGATGGCGCTAAGCCCCATGAGCAGCTGATGAGCCACCATTTTCTGAACGTGTGGGCTTCTATGGAAGCTTCGCTACCAGTTACATTTACCTTGTATAATGTTCAGTTAAACAATTTTTCAACACTTTTATGGTATTCTTTTTGTGGAAATAACTCGTTCACGATTTTCAAACGAGATATCGGCAGCACTGCACATGTTCCCGCGATGTAACCAAGCTATCTCATTTTTTGCATATTATATGCGAACTTGTTATGTAAGATAACCAGCCAAGTTAACCTACAAAGAGGGCAGTTGCCTGTAGACGGTCCTCTTGTTTCGACCTATTCATAACGAATATGCGGGCTTGCGGCGCAAGCGGTCAACAACTTCCTAGTGCCTGCTTCTAAGCATGCCAAGCACCAGAAACGACTATAGTTATTCAATAATCCACGTAGCGAAAGTACATAGCGATTATTTGAGCTTTTCACAGCATGTTCCCGATCTGAACGGCAGTTGGCCTCTATACAGTACATGTCGATATTGCAGGTTGTCAAACACACAGTAGGTCAGTTCAATGTCCTAACCTACTCTGCCAATTGCGTAATCCTTCTTCTGGTAGACCAGATTCACCTTTCACCAGGTAGACCATGTATACCTTTCATCGATTGTTCCTTTAGCAATGTACCGCTTGACCTAAGACGATCAGCTGAGGTCAGAGTCACTGCTGAACAGGACATTAATTGCATTTCATTTACGCCTTCGCTTATAGAACTTCTCGCGCCAGTCACAACCGCTATGCTGAAATTGTTTCTTTGCCGCATATTGTTTCCAGCCTAGTCGGCAATCGAGTTTGCCTTGCACACAAGATTGCTGTAATGAAGCGGGTTCCAATCTGTCCAGCACTTGAGCAATGGTGCGATTTTTCTTATGAAGTGCATACCCAGTGACTGCACGAATGAGACGCATTCACGGCACATTAATGCCAAACGTGTTCTTGGAACAGCCGTTCTTCACTTGTGGTAATCGCCCATTTCTGCTTCAACGAAGTTCACTAAAACTCACAAGCTGTTGCATGCGTCGCATAACCAGTGACTGCCAGCCACGGTGAGTTAGCAGCTATATGGTTGTTCTGCTAAGCCCGAGAGCGCGGTTTCGATCCAGGCCGTGGCGAACGAACTACCATGACAGCCAAAAGCACAAACACCCATGTGCACGTTGAATCACACCCTGTGGTCTAACTTAGTGACGGCTCCTAAAGAATGTCGCGCCATATGTCGTCGTTTTTCAAGCAAAATCCCAGCATTTAGCTTTTGCTCAAGCTGGCTACAAACCTGAACGCCTCCACGACCTACCCAGTAATGCAAGTTATTGTCGAAGAAGGCGGTTACTGAAAACCGAGCGTACTCCAAGAATACCAGAGGCAATAATAGCCAAAGCATGCCGACTTTTTGGTCGTCCAGGTGCTCCACTGGCCCCAGGTAAGTAATAGAAGAACCATGACGAGTGAGTCCAACATGGATGGCGTCCTTGTCTACTTCACTGGCATAGTACGCCTCCACTGAGAGGCCGAGTTGGTCCAGCACGTACTTGCCTGCATGGCGATCAAGTTTGTGTAACTCAATGCAGTTAACGTGCGGCAACAACGCTAGGCTCTAGCAGTTCAATACTCTCGGCTACGTAATCTACAGCATGGTTACTTCGAATATCGCGAGATAAGGGCCCAGGTAGTCGGCTTTACGTGTACAAGTTGGAACTGCGCACACGCGGAAACCAACACAAACGCTACTGTCATGCGTTTGTTAGAAGAAACCTTTTAGGTTGACAGCACTGCATTGCGGGTGATTTGCGAAAACGCTCGTCTGCGCACAGCTATGTAGGTCCATTCAAGGTTTCCATGTACAAAAATCAATATATTCTTTTGCACTATTGAGCTACTAGTATCGTGGTTTCGGCACGTGAAAGTAGGTAATTTTTACATCACTGTATACAGAACTGAAGTCTATTATTCGCACCACACTATATTATCGCGTAAAAATACACCCACATAAAAGGGATGTACGAACAATGAACATCCCATGCCAATGGTACAAAAAACGGATCATTAATGCCGTGTGTTACATTTTTTATAGCATTGGCTTTCATAAGAATTATGAAGCCAGCGAGAATTAAACGCTAGAATTACACATAGCATACGAAATGAGCGCTCCTGTTCTCCCAGTATTGCTGTAGCATCCATAGGAACACTCTAGGCAAACTTGCACCAAGTATGCTGCTGCTGCTGCTGCTATTACGTTTCCGGTCATCGCTACAGTCGAACCAAAATCATAATGATTGGCTGGGCGGCGTCTGCGGGTAACCAAAAATGCGAGAAATATATTTTGCAGTAGAGCATTATCGTGACGTTGTCTTTCTCTTCCTCGGTAAACGAGCGCGAGGACCTAAGATCCGTCGCAGTTCTTCTTCATGACACCTGGCCGTGACTGCCAGCACGCGGAGGTGCTCGCGAAATTGTATCTGGAGGGCGCCATTGGCTGTTGCGTGCTGGACGATCAGGGCCGCGCCGCGACTCGATGTGATGAGCTGCCAAACATGCCTCCGGCGGCCGGCATTGGCTCTGCCACGGCGGTAACGGCGGAGACGGTATGCCCGGGGGAGTCTACCAGAACAGCATCTTAGGAGGTATCGCGGTTCGCCTGGAGTCTTGGTATGTCGTTTATCCCTCTGTGAAAAAGTCTGTTGCATACGAATCCTTGTCAACACTGCGAGGATGGTCAGGACATTCGTAAGGAAAGCGATTCTTCTGTGGTTCTGGGGATACCGAGAAAGCTTTTTCTTCGGCCATAGCAAGCCAAGTAGTGTAACTCACAGCCACCCTTCAACAAGGGCGCGACTACAGTGTAAGCCTACTGCATTCAGAAGTCGCAACAAATGCGATAGTTACGACAATACGCAGCTCAAGCTTCGGCTAACCTTACCGAAAAACACCCGGCATTCTCCTCTTCATGGGAACCTATATTAACATTCCCGTATCTAAATACATCGATATCAAGTATATGTAACTGTAAAGTAAGACCAACCAGTGGCGATTCCATCGAATAGGGACAGCACGCGCAAGCTCCTTCGAGGGAGCTGTTCCGGAACAGGAGACATCGTAATCTGTGGGTTCCGGAAGAAATCAATCACACGGGCCTCCCAGTCAGGCCGCGGCCGAAGGCGGCCAGCGGTTCGCCCTTCACAGATGTTGCAATGCCAAGGAGAGCATCCAGACACCTGTAGATCGTTAGCAAAAAAAAATAGCGTCACTACTCGCGTTCTGGACTCTGTCAACAAAGTTTCTGGAGTTAATGCATTTTAATTCAAAAGTTCCACCTGTCCGAAAAAAATCTCGCGTTCTGGCAGCGTCGTGAACGTGAAAATGCCAAAATTCCCAAATACCTTTTCTGCTTCACTCTCCCCAACAAGTCGCTCAATGCACTGTGAACAGATGCACCTGCAAGGAATCAAAGCGCACAGGCTGCACTTACCAAATAAAAGATACTCCTGCCTGAGCATTACGTTTACCGTTTCAAATGAGTACTCTTACTCAAGTTTTCGCTATATTCCGGAGTGCATATTAATGTCCGTGGATACGGTTCAATAACATATGCAGGTTGTACCTGAAGGGTTGCACAAAAGGAGGGATACGTTAATACATGACAAATCATTCCAGTGTATGAAAATTCACACTATATACTATGTACAGTAAACGCTCATGGCCATGCTCACTCTTGTTAGCACGTCATTTGTTCACTACTATCGGCCAAGACACTGATGTAAGTGCAGCAGGATCCAAGATGTTTAACACTCTATAGACTCCTCTCAGTCCTGTCAAAAAAAGTGGCATTTTCTGCGGTAGCAATATGGCTGGCATACTCGTGTGGCTCTACTTTGCCACAGCTCAGTGCAGCAAAGGCGTCCTACTTAGCAGTTTACATTTACCAAATACGCGGACTGTGCCCTCTGTAGCATCAGTCCGTTGCGTCTTTCTCTCTCTCTCCTAACAATCAAACGCCCACCACCCCGACGCACCAGTCTTCCATAAAAAACTTCAAACGGAATCTCCCCCCCCCCCTTCCCGCTTCTCGGCGGACCAGTTCTCATCACTTTCGACTTCGTCGTACCCAGAATTCCGATGTACTGCCTTAGTAGCAAGGTAGGGGCACGAACGCTGAAATGCCTTTCTGATCGCCCTGGGCGAACCCATATTTACTGCTAAGATGTTAGCCTACTCTACCGCCATGCTGTCCGAACATGCATAGGCGTGTGCAGGAGGGGGGGGGGGAGCAAGGGGGTGGCTGCCCCATCCCGCCCGCGGCGGCTGCATTTTCGATGGACGGGAAAATGTTTGAGGCCCGTGTACTTAGATTTAGGTGCACGTTAAAGAACCCCAGGTGGTAGAAATTTCCGGAGCCCTCCACTACGGCGTCTCTCATAATCATATCGTGGTTTTAGGACGTTAAACCCCAGATATTATTATTAATATTATTAATATTATTATTATTATTATTATTATTATTATTATTATTATTATTATTATTATTATTATTATTATTATTATTAGCCCCATACATTGAGTTAATAGGGAGGGGGGTGCTGCGATGAACCTTCGCCCGATTCGTGCCCCCCGCCTCCCTGAAGGAGAACCCTGCGCACGCCTATGCAAACATGTATTTCTGGCCTTTGGGAAACGGAGGTCTCGATAGCTGTAACAAGATCTCGTGTGAAGGGTGAATTTTTTAAGGCAGAGATAAAGGACACTTCTATACGCACAGCTGTGTGTTGTTGGTGTTAAATACTTTGCACAATTACTAGCGATGTAGAATGTGAAGAGAATGCACACTCACCTGCCGCAATCCACATTGTCGCAAATGAAGAGCTCGTCACCATTTGCACAGATGAGGCAATATGCCTACGAAAGCAATACATCGTTTAATAATAAACACCAGAGATATAGGGAGAACGCTTGCCTCTTATGCAAGCAATATACAGGTCACTGTAATTTTATTACGATGTCAATTATATAGAAACCTCAGGCGATTCTCTGCTGTTGCCGTCGGGGTCGCCGTGATGTGCCTTATAAAGTCCAAATTCATGACACCGCTCTGCGCGCCCTATGTTCTATGCGCCCGTAAAAGTTTGTGAGATCTGTCTTTCGTCGCGCTCCAGAATGTATTTCGAGCACCATTCTGGGCAAGTTGGTAATTCATTATTTCAGTACGATTGCGCAACAAAAAAAGACACGCGGACAACAAAGAAGAAAACATACCCAGCGCAAACTTTTAACTAAATTTATTGCGCCAATGAACCTGTTAATATAATGACGCAGTATAGACTGCACATGCGTATACATGTAATAAAACAACAGTTACGAGTTATAAGACGCCGCCACCAAGATCACTTCTTTGTCGGTGAGAGCCAGTGAAGGTAAACCCACGCACTTAGCACCAAATTTTGCATTCGCCTCAGCTTCGGTGATTTTGCGAATCAGCTGCGTCCTGCCACGGGACACAATATCGCAAAGATCAAATGTTAATGAAAACCAGCAGATAATGAAGCCAAGAAAAGTATAGGGGACGTTAATTGTACTGTTCTAAGTGTATTGAAGTAATTGTGATAAAGATGTGACGGAAGTAAAGTGTACGAAAAGACAACTTGCCGCCTTCAGGAACCAAACCTGCAACCTTTGGATTACGCGCCCGATGTTCTTACCAATTGAGCTACGGCGGCGGTCGTCCCCTCGCCCACTTATTCCGATAAGTGGACGAGGGGACGACAGCTACCGTAGATGAAAAGGTAAGAACGTTATTCGTCCTTCTAACAGTCCATGGGCGCCTCCTTTCGGCCTTTTTGCGACGAAGGATGGTTCTGTGCGGTTCTTTGTGGACTACCAGCACTTAAAAAAACTCAGTTTCGCCGAAAAGGCGATGCAATGAATGCGATAGCAACAAGTTAGAATGTTATACGAAGCATGGCTATGAGCTAACTCCTTCAGGATCCCATCTCGCGTAACTCTACAAAAGGCTGGCGCAAGGGAATATGGCCGCTCCAGGGAGTGAAGTGGTTTTCGTGCTGTCTGTCGTCTAAACGCGGTGAGAGTGCAGCACGGACAAGGGTATACCAGCCGTCTACTGATGTCGGGCGACCGCACCCTTTCGAGCAAAGTTGGCAGTTCCTGCCCCCCTCTTCACCGGCGCCCTTTCATGCTCTTTAGCCCTACGAAACACGGGCAGGGCGTTTTCTCATTATTAACTCTGGGCTTTATGAGCCATCGATGGCAGGCCTCGCACATGGGGCGGTTTTATCGCATGTGCCCTTCGTGCGACGGAGATGGCCGGCTCGTTTCATTTCTGCTTCAGCCACGTTCGTCGGCAGCGCTCGCGCGCTTTCACTAGCGCGTAGAACATACGACGCGTGGGGCGATGTAATCGATTTGGACTTTTGCAAGTACGTAACATAACGGAGACGGCAAGAGCGGCGGCGACGGCAACAACCAGCTATCACAATAAAAGAACACACCATGGGCGCTTACTCCCTACCGCGAATTGATGACGCGAATGTCACGCTACAATAAGCAATACTTTTTCATCGGTTCATTTCAGCTCAGAGCATTAGCAAGTGCCCATAGCAGACGAAAGTTGGCGGAGGAGCCTTTGTCACACCCGACGGCTGATATAAGTTAAGTGTCATGCTTCTTGGTCTTTGTATTTCGCCAGCGATTTTGGATGGACACACTTCTGCGAGGATAGAAGTGGCACACCTGTTTCTTCTATATTGACGAAGTCGTCGCCCTAGCCTTACGCCAAAAAAATCTTGCCCTCCCAGCAGCTTCATCAAGCGATGTTGCTTCCATGCTGTTCGCAGATTCATTTTCTGTCATGGCCCACCCTACGAGCTTTTCAATGATTGCGGACATGCCTCCTTGTCCGAATTCATAGAAGCAATCCTCAACGAGTGCCGCACTGTTCACCGCCCATGTACTGCGTATTGCCCTAATGAACGCTCGAACCATACGTTCGGCGACGTGCTTGTCTTGTACGTCACCTCCCACCGCACAAATTGAAACGTCATTCTGCCCTTCATAATCTACGAGTTCAATACCACTACGCAGGGCGCCACTGGTTTTTCGCACTTTTTATAATTGCACACTCCGTATCCATGGGACACAGTCGACGCAATCCTTCCTTAATGGCCAGATCCATCCGAGTGTGCACCTATCTCAGCCACTGCAGGACGTGCTAAAGAGTACCGCAATCTCGCACGGGCCTTTACTTTAGCTGACCAAGAGCACTACAAGAGCACTCGCAGCAACGCCGCATCTGTGTCCACTTGTCTTCCTAGAGCGGTTGTGTCACTGTCCATTCCTTCAACTTCACCTGGTCTCATTGAAATTGCTGTCCAAGTATAAAGGCGCTTACCACATCGCCGGCCGCACGTCTCCAGTCAACTACCCCACCGAACCCGCCGCACTGTCTTCAGACCTATGCCGCCATGGACGAGACATCGCAAGCGTACAGCGCCTCAAGCCGTACGATGATATAATTATAATGACCAGCTGTTATTTCCACGGCTCCCCTCTCACCTTCGAGAGTACTTGTAGCGAAGACGATGAAGGCAAGCGGGTCATCGATATAGCGCTTCGCTTGGGAACGCCTCTCGTGCTCTGAGTGCGCCGCCCACTCCGACGGTTTTCCCTAGCGCTGCTAAACAATAAACATCTTTGCAAAATAAAATCCATTAAATTTCACTACTATTCAGCTCGGCTGGTTGTCCTGCGGTCTGAAAATAAGAACAAACTAAGTGACATGCGGCAGCACCCAGCTGCGATTCATGCAAGCTCTGGTCACTGAATCCTGCTTCATCTGAACCTTCACCAACTGTACTTTCATCTGTACCTTCTTTACATGAACATGGGTAACCACAATAGCAGTGCTCATGGCCTAGATTTGGAAATATAAAAAGATACTTTTATGGGTGTACCTGGAGCGGTTACTGACCCAGCTAGGAATTGCACATTAGACAAGTATAAACTGTACGTCTTCGAGATGGAACTTTCGTCGCCTCCAGCTGCAATTGTTTCGAGGTGGAAATTATTTTTTAGTTTTCTAATTCAGTGTCGACTGGAAAAGATGTAGCCCCTGTATTCTCCGAGTAAGACATGGTGTGTGGCCAATGAGAATTGTTTGAAGTGGAAAAACCGCCAATGATTTTGACAAAATGTCAGCCTATGCTAGCAATCTCACTGGTGCTATAGTAGAAAGGCGTCCGCCTTCCCAAGATATTTGTTGTAACCATGCGACTTTATGCTGTGACATATGTAGCGTGTTCATTTGCATATAATTTATTTGAACTCCTAAGTTGGCTACGCTCGCTACCTTAAGTCATCCATCGAGCGGCTGCGAGTCATTTTCAAGGTCTAGGAAACACAGACAAAGTGTAAAGTGCATTTTTTAAGACCTACGCATGTACATGAATGCTCCCTAACCAGTGCGAATCACTAGCGTTATGGTTGGCGCTTGTGATAGGCAATGCTCGAAAAGAGTCTAACTATCCCAGTCATTGGGCGAAGCAGCGCTCGCTGAAAACACCTCCAAGGCAAATGTTATAGCGCGAACTCAGGACAAGGACAAAAGGTACACGAAGACGAGCGCAGCCATAGCTGGATACAGCTATAGCTATAACAAGATATTTCAGGTACATCGATGTTCAGGAGCAGTCTGGCCTTTTGTCCTTGTCCTGAGTTCGCGCTATAACAATTGTCATGCGCTACCAACTTGCCCAAGCCGCTAACCTCCAATGATTATGGAGCCAGTGTGATATTGGCATGCTAAAAGCTGCACTAGCGCAACAACTACTTACGCTTGTACCGTCTGGAGCAATAGCAAACAAACTCTCAAGAAGCTCTCCCCGACAGTCTTCGCAAATGGCTCCTTCCACAAGGGGGTGCTGAGTGAGTTTATCATCGAAGCGCAGTGCAGTGTCACAAGCAATGCACAGGTCTGCAAGTGCAAAGAGAACTCAGGTCATTGCGCCACCAAACGGCACCGAAAACAGCGACAATCGATTTAAGAAACATGACATGTAATGATTAGCGTTGTATGCATGGTTTCTCGAGAAGTAGTGGGTACTTCATGTAGTTATAGTGGGATACAACTTTAGAATTCCACGGTAATTCCTCATCAAAGGCGGATGCGCACAAGCCTTCACCAACGGGCACGCACTCCAGACAGATGTCATGAGCCGGATGACAGGTGACCACGCCTTCTGATAACACTGCCGAGTGCATGCGCCGGGCTAATTGCTTTAGTCGCGTAGGCGATCAGCTGCAGCGCTTAGGTCACATGGACGGGGCATCTCCAGAATTCTAAAGTTGTATCCAGCTATATTATTGTGTTGTGTTATCTCACCGTTTCCAAAACGCATGCTGCTTGTGAAGAACAGGTACACCGTTGAAAACTTACATCAGAGCACGTTATTGCGCTCGTGTTCGTGGTATAGGAAAGTGCGCGTTATAGGCTAGAGAATAACATCAGCATCGTTTCTAAAGCCGTGTTCAGACTACGTGCGCAGCGTACTGATCGTCGGTAAGGATCGCGACCGTAAACGTAATCAACGTAATGAGCTTGTTCAGACGTTGTTGTATTTAGCGTAAACTACGTAACGTTTTGGGCGTAAATGTTGGCGGGTCCGCGACTTTTACGACCACTACTGATGCGACCGTTATGGCACGACCAATGGGCAAAGTAGTTTCGGTTTTCACATTCCGCTCACGGGGCTTCCGGTCTCCCCAGATTCCGCGTCTTCATGCGCGTCTTGGCATGCAGCAGCGTGTCTGTGGAGCTGGTTTGCCCGTGTTCGTTGTTTTGTGTTCTCGCGGCAAGTTCCACGACGAGTGCGGAAGGGCCTTCATTGTGTAGCGATGAGTTGCTCGTCGATTAAATGCGTCAAAGACCCATTCTCTACGACCAACGGCGCCATGTTGGAAAATCAGAGCGGTGATTGGCCCGTCGTAAAAAACGTATATTACCGAAGGGCTCAATGTGAACACTCGCGGTTGCTAGCAACGTAAACGGACGTTGCAGCAGTTACGTGATACGACACTTATGACAGATGCGACTGCAGTCTGAACGCGGCTTAACAAGATAGGGCACGGCACAACGAGCTCCGCCCTCCTCGGAGAGTTGCTCTGTGGCTGCAGCGTCAGGCATTTGTCCTCCCTAGATTCATCCTGAAAAGGAGCCGTTCTTCTCAGCACTCTTAGGAAAGGTCGTAATACAGTTTCAGGCAACGTGCGTGAAATGTTCCAACACCGAGAGAGCTTTGGCTCATAGCTCCCTAAGTGGTTCATTTATATACCAGCCCATTTGGCCGATGTAAAATTTCCCACATGTCAGGAAGATTTAGTATACCATCGCCGTCGAGCACTCGACGAACTGAGTGGCGTGGCGCTTAGTGCACTCTTGCCCACTCCTACTTGCTGAGGCGATGCAGGGGCTTAGCGAAGCCAACTTGCGTGGGGCAGAAAATGCCACCGGCACACCATGGCGATTGGCCACATTATTCAGGTTGTGAGACACCCTACAGATATATCGGACCATGGGCGTGCGCACAGGGGGGGGGGGGGCGCAGGGGGGGGCCCAAAATCTGCCCTATACATTGACCCCCCCTAGTCACCTAAGAGGGGGGGGGGGCGCAAAATCTGCCTCGTACATTGACTTAGTATGGGGGGGCGCTGCGATCAACCTTCGCCCCCCTGATGGGGAACCCTGCGCACGCCTATGTATGGGACAACCGTCGGTCGAATTTTTTTTACGACATTGACACTCCTGAGTTGCACTAGTCTTCAACCTATGCAGGAACTTCTCTGCCGCAGCAACTACGATTAACTCAGGAAAACCAGCCTTCATCAACCTAGCAGCCTTATTTTTAACAGCGAAGCTGTTCTTGGTCGAGCCTTTCACGTCCGGCATCCGTGGTAACGCTTGTCGGCATCATAAACGGGTATGCGTCACAAACATTGGGTAAATCTCACTACTCACCACTAATAATAATAATAATATCCGGGGTTTAACGTCCCAAAACCACGATATGATTATGAGAGACGCCGTAGTGGAGGGCTCCGGAAATTTCGACCACCTGGGGTTCTTTAACGTGCACCTAAATCTAAGTACACGGGCCTCAAGCATTTTCGCCTCCATCGAAAATGCAGCCGCCGCGGCCGGGATTCGATCCCGCGACCTTCGGGCCAGCAGTCGAGCGCCATAACCACTAGACCACCGTGGCGGGGCCGCTACTCACCACTGGTCCACTAAAAATGAAGGCAACAGTTAGCCCCAAAAACCGGTATGTGCCACAGAAATCTGTGCGGCCTATCGGAAAACTATCATCATCATAAACGCGTATGTGCAACAGAAATTTGGGTAAATCCCACTACGCACAACTTCCACTGAAAAGGAAGAAGGCAACAGTTAGTCCAACATATTGCGTGCGCGTTACCACGGTCACACCACTGTCACGTGATACTTTGTGGTTATAATAGGTGGCGGCTATACTACCACCTCAAACTTAACAAAGAGTGCTTAATAAAGAGCAGTGATGCAGCACATAGGAGCATCTTAAGCGAAGGCTTCTTTGTAAACCTGTGTTTAACATTGGTATGGTCAAGATGCAATAAAACTATACTACCAGCTCAAAGCTTAACAACGAGTGTTTAATAAAGAGCAGTGATACAACACATCTGAAAGACTTGCAGAACATAGAAATGCGTTAGCCTGACGAAGAGAACGCCACCAGCTTCACTGTTTTATCGGTGCCCGCGAAGCGGAGCTGTTTGATTTTTTTTTTTCTGAACAAAATTCAGTCGCGCGTCTGTGCCCGTCCTCGTTGTCTTCTCGTCCTTGTTCCTTTTGCGCAGCACCTTGTTTAATGACGTACGACCGACTCGCCTAGCAACATGCATCATTTGAGTACATTCATTGCAATTAGCAAAGCCTGAGGTTATTTTTAATGTCTGAAAGAGAAGATCCAGACAGCCCCACAAAGATTCAAGCCCTGTCGGCTCGCTCAGCCCTCGAAACCGCCGCAGATTACTCGCTAAGCAGGACATGCGCGTCGCTTTTTACTAGCTAGGTCCCATGAATGGAGTGGCTTTCCAGCTCCCCAAGCAAGGCTGCATAAAGAAAAGATGCACGATCCCTATCCCTTCCACCTATGCCGCGTATACTTTCTATATCGAAGCCCCTCTTATATATTTGTTTATTCGCTTTCTCCCAGCCTTGTGTTGACACGAGGGCCAATTCGTGCGAGCACAAGACTGAGCAAACACGAGTCCTCCCTCCGTAATTCCAAACGTACACACCTGGTCGACCATTGTAATTCCTGTCGATGCGCACCTTTTTCGGCGGGCACACGCATTTTGTCGACAAGGATACAACAAATTAACAAAGAATTATTACAGGCGTACCATATAAGAAAAATGGCAGATAAATGTGTCAGCCAGGCCTCTATCTCGCTATAAGGCAAATAATTTGCCTTCCTGCGCACCACGTGTCGTTGAGGTTTTCTGGCATTGCTTTTGTTGACCATAAAAATGTAAATTTAATAGCGGATCATGGCGTCTCAATGCGACCACATGTTCATTTACCACAAGGTGTGCTTGTGACGATGTATTCTAGTATCCTTCTTATTTCTAACAGACCAGTTGAGAGTTTGCGCTCAAGTTCTTTCGATCTCTTCTTAATCCTTGTCTTGTGTTGCACATTGAATTACGAATTCTTTATTGGCCCCACACTTAACTAAACCTCCATTTACGCACCTTTGCTTCGGGGCTGCTTATCTGTTGCAATCTGTGTTACTTGTCGTGTGGGCGCTGCTGATCCAGGACTCCTGAGGGCTTTCTGCACAGCCGTAGGCACTGCACGGGAGGTCATCAGTGATCAAGTCGAGGAGCACACTGCGCAAGCTCACCTGATCCAGCCACATGGACGTCCAGGGCTGAGAAGTTCTCCAGAAACCATGCGACCAGGTCCGTACCATCAGGCAAAGACGTACAAGACCGGGCCACAATAATCTGCGTTATCTTGAAATCAATCTTGTCCTTGCAGCAGTGTTGTACTTAATCAGACGAGTGCAAGAAACACACGTAAGGTTTTCCGCTTATCAATTCGCCTTTCGCCTATATTTAATCGTCCGCCGCGATGGTACAGTGATAACAATGCTCGGCTGCTCACCCGCAGGCATAGGTCGGCAAAAAAAAAAATAGCAACTCACTCAGACGCATTCAAGTAATATATTTTGCTCTGAAGGCTCACTCGGACTCAGACTCACCGAAATTTACCTCAATCGGACTCACTCGGGCTCCGACCACTCACTAATCTTTTTCTCAACCGGACTCACTTGGACTGAAACTCACCATTATATTGCTCAGCCGGTCTCACTCAGACTAAGACTCACGGCTTGACCTGAGCCTGAGTGAGCCTGAGTGAGTCGACTCGCTAGTCCGTTAGAGTAAAATTAGCTTTTTCCATCCAGGTGTAAATGTTCTTTAACGTCAATATCTCACATAATCGGCGCTCTACGATACGCCTTTTGATCTTGTACCTTAAATACGAGTTATCAATAGTTTCAACGCAGTAAACCATTTGTTATGAAATATGCGACTCACACAAGACGTTTCTATCAAGAACGGCCCGTGAAAGAGTTTGCGGGGGGACATCATGGCACCCCACCACCCCTAAGTCACGCCTCTGATCAATAAACACTGAAGTGGCGCGTGAACGCTAGTACGTTGAGATATGCGTAAATAGACTGAAGTATAAACGTGAGCCGATATAACGCTGATTGCAATGCTGAAGATGAGTGGATAGGACCATAGCTCGGCAATAAAAGGTCGAGCTCACTCAGACTCACTTCGAAGTGTATTTTGCGCTTAGGGCTCACTCGGACCGTTTCACCGATATTACAGCGAAAGCTGTTATGAGATCATTTCAGCGGCCGTTTTTGGTGGCGTAGTTGTCCGCCGCCGCCGCCGCCGGTGTCCGTAACCACTATCACTCGAAATAAGAAAAAAAAACGAAATAAGAAAAAAATTCCAGGATGGAACGGGGCTCGAACCTGGGCCCTCTGCGTGGGAGCCCAGTATTCAACCTCTGAGCCATGCCGGTGCTTGAAGCTGCTTTGCAAAAAGGTCCTATACAGGCTTCATGTCGGGAAGGAACCGCATTTACATATGCAATATAGCGTGGTATAAGAGTAAAATAAGCACCAAGCGTCGCACAACGCGAATTCTGTAACCAGGCGTCACAAAATGCGAAGTGCGCAACGCGAACGTTGTTGAATGCTTCCAACCCATTACAAAAAGCTCCGCCATAATTCTTCATCGTCATCGGGCACAGCATCAACAAAGTGCGCATAATGCCTTACATGCGTTTAGCAGGTACCACGGCTCTCCGTAGAATGACGAAAAATGGCATAATGCCTGCTTTCCTATTTCTCAAAACTTACAATGATTTATAGCGTAGTCGGTTTCTCGCAAGTGCACTTGTATTGGTTGCCAAGGAAGCCCATAAGCGCATGATCTATTTCCTCGGGGTCGCAATAAAGTTCTTCGCCCCCACCCCCTCTCTCTCCCACGTCAACGTATGTCATACAGCATAGCGAGAGAGGGAAATAGCGACCAAGCGTCACCCAATGCAAATTACATAACTGGTGGGCCGGTTAAAGCTTCCAACCAACTACAAAGGGCTGAGCCATAATTCTTCACCGCCATCATTCGTCGCGTCAACGAAGTGCACAAGATGTCTTACAGACGTGTAGCTGGTGCCTCGCTTCTCCGCAGAATGACGAATAATGGCATAGTAAGTGCTTCCCAACTTCACAAAAATTGTGATTTATGGTGTAGTGGATACCTTGCTAGTGTACTTGTATTAGTAGCCCCAAGAGCGCTTACAATGGGCTCTAGAAACGCCGCTCTTCCAGCTTTCGCTGTGACTGTACTGCGGTTTCAGCGCAGGCCTGGCGTTTTTTTCCTCAACCGGACTCACTCGGACTCAAACTCACCAAAATATTGCTCACCTGGACTCACTCAGACTCACGGCCGATCTGAGTCTGAGTGAGTATGAGTGAGTCGACTCATGAGTGAGTTTGCCGACCTATGCCCAGAGGTCGCAGGTTCGATCCTGGCTGCGGTGGTAGCATAGCGGTGGAGGCAAAATGCTATAGGTCCGTGTAATGTGTGGTGTCAGTGCACGTTAAAGAACACCAGATGCTCGAAATTTCTGGAGCCCTCCACCATGGCGTGCCTTATTGTCATATCGAAGTTATTGCAGGTATAACCCAGATATTATAATTATTATGTCTGATTGCCCCGTCTGACATCATGGCAACCATTTCTCTAGCAATGTATATTACCAGGATGTCTGGTAATACCTTCGAATTCGAAGGTCGCAGGTTCGGTCCCTGCCGGCGGCAAGTTAGCTTTTTGTCCACTTTACTTTCTTCACGTTTATACCCTAATTACTACAAATAACACCGCCTGTACTTTCCTTGGCATTATTGTCAGTTAGTTTTCATTAATAGTAGTGTATAGCAATTCGTGGAGAAGGAAGGTGAGGGTGACGAGGAGGGAAAGGAGGAGGGAAGAGAGTAAAGCATAGCGTAGCCTTGTATAGTAATGTAGAGAGGTGGGCGAGTTGGAACTGATGCATTTTGAAAACTTCTCAGCGCGAACGGGACGGAGCACAAAGAAGAGGACACAAGACGAGCGCTGTCTAACAACTGAAGTTTATTGAAAGAAATATTCACACACAACCAACAACGCATGCGCAAAAGTTACCTGTAGTCAAAGAACTCATTAAGCTTACGTAGTTTTAGATTGTGAATCACGCAAGCTTATTGAGTTCTTTGACTACGGGTAACTTTTGCGCATGCGTTGTTGTTTGTCAGGTGTTTGAATTTTTCTTTCAATAAACTTCACTTGTTATCGCTTGTCTTGTGTCCTCTTCTTTGTGCTCCATCCCGTTCGCGCTGAGAAGTTTTCAAAAAGCCTTGTATAATAAGCAAGGATGGGAAAGTGAAATGAGGGTGAGGAGGGGGAGGGTGAAGCGTAGCATAGTCATGTATTGTATAGTAAGCAAGGGCTGCAAAAGGAAAGTGAGGGGGAGGAGGAGGGCAAGGAGAAGGGAAACGCCACCAGCTGCGCTGTTGCCTTAGTCTTCACATCACTAGTGCGTAGCTACTCTTTTTTTTTTTTTTTTTTTGAAGGGTAAAGCCAGAGTGTTGGTGGCAGGATCATTCTAGGATGCTGGAGATAAAGTCGTGATGACGTCTTAACTTTCGCTCCTGGAGAAAGCATGCTTTATTTCGTGGACATCTTCACGCACCTTGATGGCCTCGTCAACGGCGGCCAGGTACCGCTTGCCGCCCAGCTTTGACAGGCAACGTTTGAAGGAAAGCACAAAACTGCAAACTTTCTGGATGGGAACCTGCAACAATGGGCCAACATTACACTGAAAAGCACATAAGATGACATGTCTCCATCAATTCGGCTATGTGATTACAGTTGCTGTAGATCATTTACGCAGATCCTTGGATATCAGTGACCGAGGCCTTAAGTGATATTCCGAGAGCCTATAGAACTATATTACCTTACCCCCTACGCTCTGCACAGGTATATAATGTAAATATGGTCGCACGCCAAACGTCATGACACTGCGCTCGACCGCCTCTGATTATTTTCTAAAATTCGCATTCGTTCACGTAACCAAGTACGTGAGCTGTGAGCGGCGCAGCTGCAGCGCCGTAGGACACTGAAGAAGGGTGAGATGCGCGCGCGTCACCGGTCATGCGGCGCGATGGCCCTCTTAATCATGCACGGTCTAGACGGGCGGAGACGCACGAGTCGCTTTCGCTTCTAGTCGTGGCTGGGTCCAATTTGGCTGCCTGCGGTCACTAGGCTGTGGGCTCTCACGTTGCTATCGCATTTCGAAAAGAGCATTACGCGGTGTCTATGCGTTGCCTCTTGGGCTCAGAGCTTCATTCCACGTATCTACGGGTCCGACTAGGCTTCTCGCCTTCATATCCTTAGAGATTTCTCATCACCCTTCGTAAGTTTTCTTTATGGGCTTCAAGGACTAGAATCAACTAACCCACGAAATTAAGTACATTTGATTGATGCTGGCATACTGTCACATACATATCTGGTTCTGTTTCAAAATTAACTGTATACATACAACGCCAGTTATCGTGCTGCAATCTGTCTTATTGATAACTTCCCATAATGGTAATAAACAAAATATAAATGACGCACCTCGGAGACCCGGTACTCAGCGAGCCAGCAGACCCAGAGTCGATCTCCTGCAGCCGGCCCACGACCGCAAACTTTAGGATCCACCACAACGGCTGGCCAGTGCCGGGAACGGCCCAGCTGTGCCCACACCAGGCTACCCATCTGCGCCTTGTAATATCAAAGAAGAGAGAGAAGAAATATTAGACAAGGAAAGGCAGGCAGGTTAACCAGTTTAGGACAACCGGTTTGCTGTCCTACACCTGGGAACAGGGGGGGGGGGGGAAAGAGATTTAAAGATGGAGAGGAAAGAGAGAGAAAAAAATAACACATAACACAGCCAGGGCTGGGCAAAGATACTTTGAAATTGTATCGCAGTATGATACAAAATACTCAGGCAAGAAGTATTTGAGATACAGATACAAGATACTACCGCGATGTTTGTATCCGATACGATATTTGCCAATTGTATCTTAAGATACTTCGATACATTCGCAAGTTGGTTATTATATGTCCTTATGACGCAGTATCAAACGCCAATACACAAAAATGTCTGCTTGAAGTTCCTTAACTCTGACTAATTTTGTTTCATTTGAATGAAATGTCTTTAGTATCTTAAAAGTTTCGTCTGTCTTACATTAGTACTTCAGTTCAATTAGTATAGTACATCAGTTCATTTCCTAAATTACATTAGTTCAATTCCTAAACAACTTACCGGGGTTTAATTCCGAAACAACTTACCGGGAAGAACTTCAATAAGAAGCCTTCGTACGATGGTGCAAATACCGGCGTGGAGTTTAACCTTGTCTGTAAACCACTACTACGCAATACCTGATCACCAGACAGGTGTACAGCAGCAACAAAGCTGGAAGCGAGTTTTGTAACGAATGGTGTATACGTAGGGGACATAAAACCGCAATGGCTGTTCATATTCTACGTATCTGCTGGTGTAAAGCGTTCGTTATCGATATACTCACTATCGTGCGATCTTTGAACAATTTTTCTTAAACAAAAGAACAACTGCAACCCGGAAACATCTCCGACGTATTGTATTGTCACGTGGTATAGCGACGATTAATATGGCGGCAGTCACATTGTAGAAACGAAACTCTTTACTAAACTAACTTAAGGTAAGCCAATATAAAATTCATTGCCTATGGAAAATTGCCTGAAACGGCTCGTTGGGACGCTCATGAGAAAAACGGAGCATTTGGGATATATGTTTCTCGAATACCTCATCTAAAATCTTCTCGAGGACCCCCACGCAAAGTTTTTAAGATGGCTCCTAATAATTTCCATTATTATAACGCAAACTCAACTTCGCTGCTTTAATAAGCGGTAAGCAGAATGTTTGGTACTGTATACTCAAGACCCGCCACGGTGGTCTAGTGGTTATGGTGCTCAACTGCTGACCCGAAGGTCACGGAATCGAATCCTGGCCGCGGCGGCCGCATTTTCCAGGGAGGCAAAAATGCTTGAGGTCCGTGTACTTAGATTTAGGTGCACGTTAAAGAACCCCAGGTGGTCTAAATTTCCGGAGCCCTCCACGGCGTCTCTCATAATCATAACTTGGTTTTGAGACATTAAATCTCAAATATTAATATTACTGTATAGTACCAAAGGCACGCCCATATAATTAAGTATTTGTTTTCAAAATCACCTTGTCAGAACAGTAAACTAAAGTCAATTATAAATGTGCAAACAGTAGGAGAAATAGCGCAGACATTTAAAAGTAATAATAAAGCAGACAGCTTATTTTGGCAGCACGTTAAAAGAGATATTGCAGCGACCACACCGGAAAAAACAATAAAGAGACCTAGGTACGGAATGCAAAAGAACAGGTAAGAAAGCATTAGTGCTAACAATCAAATTATGATTTCAAAAATTCTTTGAATATATGAATGGCACGAAAAGAAATAATATGATACACCGAGATATCTTTTGTTAGGTAGAGGCTTGTTCTATTAAATCGAGCATCGGTATCGGTGGATCTAATGTCCTTAGAACGTTATTTGCATATAGGTCAATGTCATCGCATGTAAGGCAAACTTACATCCACGAGATGCTTCAAATCGCTGATGTGTGAAAGCCATGAGACGCAAGGCAACTTCGTTCTTGCATACTTCAGATTTCGTAACGAAGCACCACGCAAGAGAATCTTGAATTACAACACAAAAGCGGCATAGTAATTTGCGCAATAGGCGCTGCACTCATAGTACGCGACGCAGGACCGTGGCTAAGAGCAAGTGTCGTGGAACTGACAACTAAAAAGATTTATTCAGGTGGCTTAGTGGCGCCAGTACCAGCTTGAGAAGCGGAGTTCGGCCAGCGATAATTGTTTCGCACGGCCGTTTCGCGATAGCGGTATCTTGTATCTTAAGATACACGATACATTATTGAATGTATCGGAAATACAGATACAGATGCTCATTTTGCGAGACGCATCGCGAAACAGATACAAGATACCCGATGAGTACCTAAGATAGTATCTAAGATACATGTATCTTCGATACTGCCCAGCACTGAACACAGCACACACAGAGTCAGTCACAGTCGGTCACTCTTGCGTGGTGCGCGACGTTTCTGTCACAGCCGCTTGTCCAAGTTCGTCTCTCTTAAAAACCTCAGCAATGCCTTCGTCGCCTTCAGCTGCGATCTCTTCTGTCGACGACATGCAAGAATTGTTTCCACAGAAATTTGTCTACTGTCAAGGTGCACTAGAACGGACGCCAGTGACTGTCTCTGAACATTATATTCCGGACAGTCGCACAGGATGTGGTGTAGCGTCTTCTCGCAACGACAGGCATCGCAAAGAGCATTGTCGGCCATTCCAATCCGAAAGGAATAGGGTTTCGTAAATGCCACCCCTAGCCATAAGCGATAACGCAGTGTGGCCTCTCTTCGGCAGAGTCCAGTTGGCATACAGAGATGCATCAAAGAGGACAGGTGCAAAGCCAGTCGTTGTATTACAGGGGAACAAAATGGCTGGCTCTCCCGTAATTGAGACTATTGCAAGCATGAAAACGCTACCTGCAAAGCAGACTGATTGCAGATATGATACTAGCCACAATCTTAGACCATACGCTGCGTGGCGCGGCGCACGCAGCATGGCTCCATCTCTCTCGAGAGACGTCTATCCACTCCGCTAAACCATTACTGTATCCGCGATAAGCTTCGGCTGCGTGCAACCGCTGGCGTTTATATATGAGCAAAGACGTGGCGCTAGCGTATAAAAGAGCAAGTGTATGGTGCCCTGTATCTGCCTTCGGAACTTCGCTGTTGTTAATTCAGCGCACTAGAAGTCGCAGCTTCACCGACAGTGCGAACTAATACTGAGAACTCGGAAGTATTATCTTTTGTAGCTCTCTTTCGGCCCTAACTATCGCATTTAATGCGATCCTTTGTATAGGGTTAACGGCCAGAGACCGCATTTCTTTTGTAACTGTTGGCCGAGTGCCCGGCTGTTCACGTTTTGTTCTCACAAAGAGGCCCGCATGTCTTGTTTAAGCGCCCTGATAACGACGCTGCCTTTTGACTCAAGGTTACTTGAAGGCTGCCAACAAAGGGAACTCATGCTGAGAACGATACACCAAATTTGCCCTTACAAAGTTCTATGTGCTAGTCAGCCTTTGAGTGCACCAAACGATTGGCGCACAAATTGGAGCCTGCCTACTTCTTTTTTTATATACCTACAAGCTTGGTAGTAAACAGACCATACTGCAGAAGTACCTAGTTCACAAGAAAAGGGCCAGCTTGCACTGAATCATTCATTTTTGCTGTACAATCATACCATGCACATGAAGGAAAACTTTCTCGATTGCCCCGCCACGGTGGTATATTGGTTATGGCACTCGACTGCTGGCCCGAAGGTCGCGGGATCAAATCCCGGTCGCGGCGGTTTCATTTTCGGTGGAGGCGAAAATGTCCGAGGCCCGTGTACTTAGACAAAGGTGCATGTTAAACAACACCAGGTGGTCGCAATTCCCGCAGCCCTCCACTACGGCGTCTCTCCTAATCATATCGTAGTTTTGGGACGTTAAACCCCGGATGTTATTATTAAAACTTTCTCGATGTGTTTACAGGTTGGGGGGCTAGTCAACAACAGAAGGATGTTTGCCATCCTTCTGAGTCTCTTTGGGACGGTAAACACCATCAACGACCACATATAAAGCGTGTTATTTTATACTAAGACCCGCAAACAGTACCTCTTGAAACAGTGTAAGAATGGATTACAGCTGGCGGTCGAAACACTATTTTTACAGCGTAGGTCTAAGGGACCCGTTCCTGCGTTGGCCATCGGCGTGCCTCGTCCGTCGTCAACGAGAGAACGAACGCAGCAAAAGATGAAAGCGAAAGCGAAGCACGGAGACAATGGCGAAAGAGTGAGCAGGAAAGCAACGTGCCGCACGAGACTACGAGATGGCGTCAGAGAAGCGTACGTCGTCTGCATGAGAGGTCTGTCGGCAGCGGCTTCTGTGAACCGGGGCCACGCGCTTGTTCTCCAGGAGGAGGAATCAACGTTATCAGATGGCAGGGTCCTCAGGGTGGCTCGACATGGACATCGAACCTTTCGGCCCAGGCAGCGATAGATAACTTTTTCCTTAATGGGATTGTTAATGAGCTCCTCACACTTTGATCGTGAGGAAACTGGCAGGAGCGTTTTGGGGGGAGGAAAGTCGGCACGGCCCTATAACATGCAATTTTATGTTGCCAATTCTTGTGCGCTGCAGTTTTTGCGGATTAGGTTAACCGCTGTAGGGCCTTGTTCTCCAAATTATCGAGGCAGTCGCGCCGCGCTTCGCTCCATTTGCAACGTGCCGGACTAGGCAGATCCGTTCGTCTTCTGAAGACGAAAAGCACGCACAGATACCGCGCTTATGCGCCTATGCGCAACCTTCCACATCGATAGAAATGGTATTTGACGTTAGTGCTTTCGATCTTTGTCAGTGTAAGCCATCACATGTCCGAGGCCCGTGTACTTAGATTTCTTTGAGGCCCATATCTGAGGCCCGTGTACATAGACTTAGAAGCAATCCCTTGTGTGATGCCTTATGCTGTCGTGTGGTACAAAGTGAGTGACAGAAAAGACATGAAATAGTGGCATGCCAATCTTAATGTGTCCTCATTCCGTACAACATTTACGTCAGCAGAGCTGCAGGGAAGTCAGGCATAGGTCGGCAAACTCACTCATGAGTCGACTCACTCAGACTCACTCCGGCTCAGATCGAGCCGCGAGTCTGAGTCTCAGTGAGTCCGGGTGAGTAATATTTTGGTTAGTTTGAGTCCCAGTGAGTCCGAGTGAGTCCGGTTGCGAAAAAATTTAGTTAGGTGGAGTCCGAGTGAATTCTGTAGCCGTAGATTTTGGTGAGTCTGAGTCCGAGTGAGACCTAAGCGCAAAAATATATTTCGTCAGTGAGTCTGAGTGAGCTCCACATATTTTTTGCGGCCCTATAGTGATAACTACTGAAGTTCAGCATTACTATCAGCCTTATGTAGGCTCACGTTCATATTCACGTCCACTCACACATACTTCAACGCATGAGCGTTCATACGACAGCTCAATATTTATTGATCAGAGGCGCGAGTTACGGGGAGTGGGGGGAGGTACCTTGACCTCCACCCCATTGACCTCTTTCACGGAATGTTCTCGATAAAAATATCTCGTGTGAGTGACATCTTTCAATAAAAATGTCTTTATTAGACAGCAATCAGTGATAACTCGTACTTAACGGTACGAGATCCAAATTCGTATCGTACAGGACCGATTATGCGAGATATTGGCGTTAGTGTGCACTGACACCATGATCGAAACAGCTTATTATACGCTAACGGACTCATGCGTCGACTCACTCAGACTCAGATCAAGCCGTGAGTCTGAGTCTGAGTGAGTCCAAGTGAGTAATACTTTGGTGAGATTGGGATCGGGCGGGTCCGGTTGAAAAACAGTTTAGTGAGTCTGAGTCCAAGTGAGTCCGGATGAGAAAAATTCTGCTGAATTTGAGTCCGAGTGAGCCCTAAGGGCAAAGTGTATTTCATGAGTGAGTCTGAGTGAGCTCCACATTTTTGGCCGACATATGGGGAAGTGTGCTGGGACTCTTCCTGTTTAATTTATGCCAATATTTATGCTAAGTTATATAATGTTATATACGGCGATGACACCAGTGTATTTTCTAGCAATACGTCGTTACGAATTGATCAGAAAAGCTGACGAAATGCATGTTATGCTCGGTCATTGATCGCGCTTTAACGCTTTAGGAATTAATGCGGTTAAAATAAAAGGGATTATTCCCGTCCCAAGGGTAAAAGTTTAGTTTGCTCCAAATATCCTTAACATATAGCTATGTAACAAATTGATCAGGGTTAGTTGGTTCATAGTTAAAGCAGAGGATCTGAGTGTTCACTTGGCTGTCAGCATGTTGTCCTGCAATATTCGCCCCTTCGGTGTCCTTATTCTCGTCGTGCCGTTTCATCCTCTGTGCTCCAATAGCAGAGAAATTATGCCAGCATTCAAAACACTGGGTATTTGGTTTACAGAAAAGTTGATATAATATGGACATCAGTAATGTGTGTTTAGCTGTGTCGTGTTGGTGACTTACACACAACAAGGATCGACAACTGGCCAGAACGTGTGATTAGAGCCTGGTGGAAATGAAAAAAACCGTGAATTACAGTGACTGATTCCAGAATACTTTTCGCGATCTGAGTAGGAATTCTATTGTCAAATCGCGTTTACAAGTCACAAAAAAAAAACGGTATGTCGCGCAACCTAACGGAAGAACCTCGAAGCTGGATTATGGAGTCGTTCAGTTCGCTGTACGTAGTCTGATGCTTTTATGAGTACCATGATAGGTGCTCAAAATTACAGTACGTATATTATTGTCATCCCCGTTCTATTCGGTGCTGCTTACGAAGTAAAAAAAAAAAAGTAGCACGCTGGCTGAAAAGCGGCGCTGCTTTCGCGGCAACTACTGAAACATGTAGACCCGCGGCGCATGCTCGCGGAATGCACGCATGCGCAGCAAACCGCCGCACATGAACACGAACTGCTCTCGCGCTCACTGTTTGCAGCATGTGTTGCATGTATACGACCTCATATTTCGCAGACCGAAAAATTTGACTATAAATGTTTCACGGCGTTTTCCGCGTTACCACTCCGTGATTAGGCACTCTGACCGGTAAGCTTTCCGTTCTAAAGAAATCAGGTACCCTAAAGACTGATTGTCTTGTCGGTCCCTTTAATAATTAAGGGGAGTTGCTGCTCGAAAAAAAATATATTTATAGCCTGGAGCAGGAGTCTCAAACATGCCACCCGCGGGTCGCATGTGGTCAGTTGTGATTTCGCTACGCAACCCCCCACCCCCCTCTCCAATGTTTTGTGAAAGACTAAATTTCGTGACTGCCGCCCGCTTTCTGACGAAGGTTTGAGACCCATGGCCTAGATTAACGAAACTTTTGATGCTGACATAGTTTTTAACGCTGATTTCAGGTATAGTTAGTTTTGTGGTGAATTGCACAATTTTCGTTCCGTATAATGACGATAATGACAATGTGTAAAACGTAGGCCTCTTTGTCCGCACATTTTCTATAGATAAACTTCCATGTTTATGAGCCACTTATGGCTCATATTTCTCCACATCAACTGTACAATACCGAAAAATTATTACAACGCGTGTATAAAATATGCAATTAAACGTGAAACACTTAGACGAGGCTTAAGCTTCGCTTTCAAGATTAGAACGCGATAGCGTAATGGGACCGGGTTCCAATCGCCTTCCCAATCGCGAGCCTAGCTTCGCTTCTTGGCTGGCACCAAACCGTGCCGCAAATAAAGCCACAGTGCGGACGCCCTCCGGCTCCTATATCCATGCATCGGTGCAGCGAAACACGGAAAGCGCTCCCGTGGGCCCTTTGCGCCATCTCGCGGGTGACAGTCGAGCCACTGCCACGCACCACCGAGATGTGCGTACCACCAACGGTAAATGGTGTATGTAAATAGCTCGCCTTTAGTATGCTAGAGGATGTATGCACGGTGGCCGAGCGGCTAAACGCACCGCGCCACGGAGCGAGCGGTCGCAGATTTGAATCCCCGATCTCATTTGAACCAAAGTATTTTTATGATTTCTTTATTTGCATCTACGTCAAATTCTCGTTCACGGAAAACGCTGATTTTTCGCTCACAACCAACGACGCTGAAGCTGACACCGAAATTTCTGCAAAACGAGCTCTTTAACGCTCTCGCGTTAAAAATTACAACCTGTGAAGTCAGGTCCCAGTAATCGGTTACTTGAAATTTGTAATAATTATAAAAGTGATATGAAAGCTTAAAGAAAGTAACAGCACCCTTCATATGTTGAAAAAAAAAGAGTGGGAAAAGTTTCGTTCGAAATCCGACCATGAAGAGTACCGATAACGAGAGGTCGAAACTCAAGAAGATGGACAAAAATTGCAGAGGAAAGCGCAATTTAAAGGAAAAATCAAAAGCTGATGTCTGTGGAAAAGGTCTGTTTTTTAAATTATTTCTTACTTCACGAGAGCTTGGTGTTTGAGAATGTGTTTGAGAATGTGTTTGAAATGTATTTGAATTTGAAATGTGTTTAAGGAATGTGGATTCAGTGAGCTTCTCGCGTGGAAATGCAAGGGCAAAGAGCCCCGAGATCTTAGCGAGGCGACTCTAGACAATGCGCGCATTTCAGTTTTTACCAGCCACCTTGACACAATTTTGGCACATTTGCAGTTTAAATGTAGCCTTGGATTTTTAAGGAAATTAAAGCATGGAAACTCTACTTGACAAATCAAGTAAAAAATAAAAAATCTGTATCCACTACGGTAGTTTAGTGGTTCTGATGTTTGACATGCTGACCCGAAGGTAGCAGGATCGAATTCCGGCCGCGCCGGCCGCATTTCGATGTAGGCGATATGCTAGAGGCCCGCGTGCTTATATTTAGGTGTACGTTAAAAAAAGACAGCTTCACCGCAAGGGCGAAGCAATGAATGCGACAGCAACAAATTGTAGTGTTACACGAAGGGAGGCTGGCGGCTGTTTTGTATCCGATCTCGCGTAACTACAAAACGCTGGTGTAAGAGAATACGGCCGCTCCATGGAAGCGATGCTCTCCGCATAGTCACTTCGCGTTGAGAGCGCAGAACGTAGAAGGGTATACGAGCCGCCCGCTGTGATGGCTTTCGAGATAACGCGCGCGCCAGCGATCGCCACCGCGCCCTTATTAGATTAAAAGTTCCAAGTTGCTCCTCGCGCGTCGCGACACGCCCCCCCCCCCCCCCCCCGCCTCGCGTCTTTTAAGGCTCGTTAAAGACGGGTGGGGTATTTCCTGTCTGCTTCGACGGCAGGCCTCCCGAGCGGGGTGATGTTATCGCATGCACCCTCCGAGCGATGGGCAGGCTTGTTTGAACTCTGCTTCGGCCGCGTTCCTCGCCCCCGCTCGCGCGCATGACGGCGACGGCAAAAACCCGTCGATACTGTCCATATAATTGCTATCGCAATAAAAACCGAATGCGGTCGAAATTGCCGGAACCATCCATTACGGCGTCCCACATAATCACATGGTGGATTTTGGACGGAAAACCCCAACAATCATTATGGTTCGAAAAATATCTCATAATCGAAGAAAAAAACTTGTGTTTCTCGAGTAGGTAGATGAATAAATTTCTTTCGGCGGAGACATACTGTTGACCGTGAAGAGGGGTTTGGGCAGGCGAGTATATTGCATGTTATTTCATAGTCGGTGTCCCATCGTAGAATGAAATTTCAGCAGCAGAACGTGCTTGATACGTCGCACCTTAGCTGGTGACACTGAGCCCCAGTTCAAAAAGCGCGCTCCCAGGTTATCTTATGGCTCTCCACCGCGGTGTGGCGCTAGTTTCTTAACAATCCTAAAGCATAGAGTTTCTCACAAATTGTAAGGAAGTGTTTATCGGCGCCCTGCCGCAGAGTTCGGCGGTGCGACGCTCGTGTGTCTATGTATAGACCACAGGGTGCAATTTATTTCATTTCTTCTAAAATGTAAAATGCTATTTTTTAACCTCTAATTCCGGATTGTTTCATAATCTGTTGCGATGGCCGCATCGCTACGAACACTAGTCGAACGAAGAGCGCGCCAAATCCGGTGAAGTGCGATGTGTTTTTGCGCGTTCTGTAAACAGTGACATGCGATTTAACCTGTTTTAACGTGCACGCAAGTGTAACGTACGATTGTGCTACTGATCTTTGTATGAGTGCTGCCCCGACCGGCAACGCTTGTCTACTGCGCCAGGTAAGACAGGCGGCAAAGCTCGGACCGCTACTGAAAACCTTCACATGTCGTGTTTTGAACATGTTTAATGTCGCTCAGATGCATTTTGCCTGTAGGAAGCACTTGCGCTTCGTACTGGTATCCGTACTGTGTAGTCAAGAAAACGACTTTCTTCCGGCGTGTGTATGCGAGACAGAAGTTTCAGCTTTACAGAGATGATGCTGTCAGGCGACTGTTTTGCCGTGGACGTCACTACTACGCTACTGTTGCTGCTGAAGATAGGAATATTTATCGCACACGTAATTACACGTGCGATACTATGACGTGAGAATCTTCGCCGTGAAGTCCCACCGCGAGATCTTTCCACCGTTTCGTCCGTTGAAGCGACTTTGAGGCGTTTTGGTACGCCCGCAAGTATTTGGATGAGGGGTGGACCAGCATCGTTTGTAAACATGTTGCGATAGATATCCGTATTCTGTTGTAGTGAGGCTGTCAGGTGCGTGTAGAAGTAGTCGACGACTCGGTCACTGCTATAATCGACATATGAAGGCCGTGAGGCCAGGGCAAATAAGTTGTCAAGCGACTATTATTATTTTGTGCCATCTTAGTGTGAAGCCCCTACCTCGAAGCATTTAATTTTTGAAAGTAATGCAATTTTAACCGTACCTAATTTCTACCATATTAGTGTAGACATATTACTGAACACATTCTGCAACCAAACAGGCTCTGGGCTGCCATCAGAGCTGTTGTGTTTCTACATGGTATCAGATTATAGGCGGCTAACAATTACTTAGGCGGCGGTTATGTTCGACTCAGTGGCGAATTCTGCCTGTCCAAATATGTGGCCATTGAACTCCACCCTTGTATAAAGGTTTTTTGTTCTAAAACGCCAAGAACTGGATTTAAAAAGTGCTTTGCAAATACTGCGACATAATGGTGCGAATTCTGCCTGTCCAAATATGTGGCCATTGAACTCCACCCTTGTATAAAGGTTTTCTGTTCTAAAACGCCAAGAACTGGATTTAAAAAGTGTTTTGCAAATACTGCGACATAATGGTTGTTAGTGTTAATAGACAACGCAAGAGGAATGGTAATAATGCTATATAAAAAGCAGCAAACCACAAGCACCAATCTTGTTGGTTAGAGCAATCTACCTTGGGAGCCAAGTGATATGACACCCCCACTACATGCGAGCAACTGTATTCGCAAATTTAATGAGATATGCAACCAGGTAATCGTAGCAGTACAGTGGGTGTTTTAATTTTAACGCCACCCACATAACAGTGGATGAATCAATGAAGAAAAACAACACCGATGTCAAATGGTTGAACTATAGTTTGAGCATGCAGCTCTCATAGAAGCTGGGTATCTGTGCAGGTCTGTAGTCATGCTAATGGTACCTGAATAATTGCACAGGTGAACAAAGTATGATTGCTTGCAAACTTACACCAGTCTACATCCATAATATGCAGCCGAATATCCACATTGTCAGATTGTATCATTTGTAATGTTTGCTGTCTTTACAGAAAGTAGTCATAATGGTATTTAGCGCAAACACTAGACAACAGACAAAGGAGAGCACGTAGACACAGCGCATCCTCTCCTTTGTCTGTTGTCTAGTGTTTGCGCTAAATACCATTATGACTGACTTGTTCCAACTCGCCCAATAAGCAACGTTGTTGACGTTACAGAAAGTTGGAAGAAGCTCGGCGGTGCAAGCATCACAGATGCAGTGACAAGGATCTTGGCCGCTGAACACAAGGTTGCAAAAGGGGGCACCACTTCAACTGGATGGTCGGTAATAGGAATAGCGATATTGTCGAATTGGTTTACGTTCATGGTGAACACTCGCGTTTGTCATTCTTTCGCTTCCTCAGTCCTCCCTTACCTGTATTTGCACACTGTCAAATGGGTTAATTGGTCACAAAACAGATACATCTTTACACATGAGGTAACCTGTATGTCAAACATAGCATCAGGAAGAACAGAAAGAAATGGAGTGAAAAAGATGTCGTCGTGAGTCCCAACTACACAACTGATTTGACATTTCTCTTCGTTTTCTATCTGGATCTCTTGGCATTCCTCCTCGCTCTTGTGGGAGACGGCTAAGTGAAACTGGTTTCAGGGGGACACACTTGCCTGCGCAGTGTGGCAGGTTTTATGTGTTCTCTTGTGTGGCCTAATCACTTCCACTTAAGATGGCATGCTGAGAAGTGTTACTTGGAAAGCCCCATTTCTGGGTTAAGGCTTGAACTCTTGAGACACTGCGACTGCTTTAGTGTGTGCGTGAAATTCTGCAGTGTTGCAAGAAGAAAAGATTTGAACACAGCAGCATAGCACAAAATATTCCGACTCTCTTGTAAAATGAACATGCAATTGGTGATACTCTATTTTTTTCCATTAAAGTTACCGTATTCTTATTTATTTATTTAGACATATTGCTGCCGCAGTAAGGCTAATGCATGAGTGGGATGCTATATGAAGACGCAAAGACAACGAATACTTATGAACAAGCTTGCAAAAGTTCATTGAATAGTAATGAACGAAACATTACCGGGTAAGAAAATTCAAGCTTGAACACAAAAGGAAGGAACTGTGCGTCAAGAAGTCAGTGTATGCAAAACATGTTGCAATGTTTAGGGCGTAATGGCTCCTTGTGAATGAGGGTCTGAAAAACTCCAGGCAACTGTCTACTGAATTCAGGTTGGGTGAATTCGGTAATGTATACACTAATTTTATTACATTCAATCAGAACAAGTTGAGCAAGCGAATGACACGGTACTAAATTCCCTGTCATATCTTTCACAAATAAAACACACTTATTTTGCGCAGATTCTAGTCTGTTAATAGTGTCACAATACCTGTATGAGTTCCATACAACACAATCATAACTGAGGATAGATCAGATTAGGGTTTTCGTATGTTGGAAGTTCAGTTAGTTGAGGAGTGAGATGCAGGATGCAGTGTAAATGTCCTACTCTACAAAGGGTTCTTGTAACAGACATCAATGTGTTTTGAACATGTGTTGTATGTTAGCAGGATACCAACATATTTTATTTGAATACTACCTAAACTGATAGAATAATAGGAACGCGTAAAGAAAGAAGGGCATGAGTATAGTTAGAATAACAGACAGTTTGCTCAATTGCAATGTCTTGGTTCAATTGCAAAAGTCAGGAAAATAATTGTTGAGGATGAAACTATGAATTGGTAATTTGTTGGTACAATATAAAATGGCAATCATGTGCAGATAGGTGCACCTTATTAGAAGAATGCAAGCGCAAATACATAACATAGAGCAAGAACAGAGGTAATGCGGAATCAAACGATGAGTAACATTTGATGAACTGTAATAAGGTAGCAAATTGTGTGAGTTGGAGTATACTCATGATGGTCAGAGAAAGGAAGACTCAGGACACGAAGTGTTGTTCCTGCTACATGCATAATTGTAAGATATCATGACAGAAAGGGCATTTTTGGTTTTATTGTTCTTGCTTTTTTTAATGTTTTGATTCTTGTTGTTCACTACCTCCATTTCTCTTTTGGGATGTTATTATTATTATTATTATTATTATTATTATTATTACCACCCTTTCTTTTTAAATATTTAATGCTTTTCTATGAAACTTTAAGTTGTTTGGAAAATAGCCAGCACTTGTGTTTTGTACTCTCCTGTTGTCCTGAGTCTTGTTTGTGCTTGCCATCATGAGTGACACTTGATGATACAAGAACGACATGCAAGTTTGTAGAGTTAAGACGCACATACTGAGAATACAAAGAAAGCTTGGTGTTCAGTTAACCGAGGATGAGTTTTCGAGTGTAATGAGAAGATTTTGCATTAGTTCAGCGTATGAAAGTGTCAAAGGCTTTTGCGAAGTCTATAAAAATAGCATAAACCCGGTCACCTATATCTGACAAACTGCTGATGTTCATTGTGTTGCGATACTGAAGCCTTGACAAAAGCAGTGCCTGCATGGATGTAAAATTTTATTAGTGTCAAGAAATTTTATAATATTAAAGGTGATGTGCTCCAGTAGCTTTCATAGATGTACTATTAAGGAAATGGGTATGTGTGCAGACAACTGGTGAACATTTATCCCGTTTTTTAAATAGTGTAATGAATAGTGTTAAATAGTGTTTTTTGAATAGCAAGTTTCCACAAGAAAGAAAGTGTAGCAACTGTGAGGGTTTTATTAGATTAAGAACATGCCGCATAAAAGACGGTATCAAACAAGGAAAAAAAAGATGAGATACCATCGCGACCACATCAGGCAGTGCACACCTTTGGCAGACACTGTGACAGTGTCATCTGAGGGTTACAAGTCAGAAACAAAAGTGGGAAATACCAAACTTTCTGTCATGAGGACTTAGTGGAAGCGGTCATGAAAAGCAGAAGCAATTGTCACTGGATCAGAAACTTCAGCATCAGTTATTGCGAACGTAGCAGAAGATGGCCCAGGAGGTAGAATAGGTTTCCAAAGTGTACAGAGGTTAGCTTTCGTTTACTTTAGTAAGGTGCCCTTGCAATTAAATTCTTTCGCGGTGTTAGTTATAGCACCACGCTTTACTTTATCATTAACTGACTGCTTGAACTTTACTGGGTTGCCAGGACGTTTTAATCGACATAATCTAGCTACACGGCGTGATAAATCTAATAGCCCCATAGTCATCCAAGGAATTAACTGTTTCTTACCTCTGTTTCAAAGGAATGAAACAAGCAATGCAGCTGCTGAGAAAATTTTTGAAGAAAGCTGTTACATTGTTGATATCACTAGCATTACCTATTAACTCAAAATTGTTGACAGAATCGCAGGGTGTCTGTTATTGCGAAAGTGCAATTGCTATTGGAATCGGCAAACAAGCAGTAAATAAAATAGGATTTTTGAACAGTGCTAGGAACTGCAACTAATGCAGCATTGCAGTGTTGTGTCTCCACATTAACATTGGACTTAGAAGCGATGTTAGCAAGAGATGCGGTAATTAAGTCAAGTTCAAGAACAGCCGCTTGCCTAGTGCGATCGAAAACTATTTGGCTGTTTAGTGAAGGCTGCAAGACATTGAAATGTGTAAAAGCTTCTTCTCAATGGATTCTTCATGCCCACTTGCTGTCACTCATGAACAGTCTTTGCCTAGCTCGTTGAAAGGGCTTTGCAACACTTTTCCAAGTAATCATCAAATGGCTTCATATAACGAGTTCATTGCCTGACAAATCGACTGCCGCAAACATTTTTAGAATCCCTCGACTACGAGCAGAGTTACAGGGATCTGTTGTGTGCTTTAAGTGCTTTATCTCTCCTTTCGTACCAACAAGCATGCTGAAAGCTACATGTGGGGGGATGACAAGGGGGCAAGAAGTTACGTTCGTTCTTCAGCATACGTCATTATCTTGAACACTTTATGTGCCTTTATTTTTATTCGTATGTGTGGCTTACTTTCACTGTTATCGCGAGGAAGCGTGCGGGCACGCTAAGCATCCCGTGGCGGCCACGGAACTGTGGCTGCTGCTGTGGGTGATTTGGTTGTGTCTTTACTACCGCACTGCACCATTTTGTTATTTTTGTGTACCTGCAACTATGCCTTCAAATGTCGAGTTGGCGAGGCGCATTGAGCAGCTTGAGGCTTGGACTGAAGGTAAACTGGAATAAAATAGCTTCTAAGCTTATTGAAAAATGCAAATTCAAACTTCAGGTACCCCAGCTTCCGTTATTAAAGCTGAAGACTGAAGTTGAAAGCTTTGTATTAGGCGTCAATGGTCTCAATGCGCTCGTTGAGGAACTCCCCTCGGAGAACGCAACATTAGTTGCCTCTAACAAACCACTGAAGAAACAAAATAAAATGATGACGAACCGTGTGTCTGAACTGAAACAATATTCAACACTTAACAATGTAGAACTAAAAGCAATTCCCTGCACTCAAGGGGAAGATCGCACAGCCATCGTAAAAGCTATGGCTACTAAAATCAACTGCACTATCAATGCTTGAGACATTGATGTCATTCATCATGTCCCCACTAAGACTGACTCAAACAAAAACATTATCGTGCGCTTTTGCTCCTGCGACAAAAAGCAGGAATTTCTAAGCAAGGCTCGCAAGGCCAAACTGCACATGAATGATCTCAGATTCCCAGGCCCTTGTTATAATCTGGTGTTTGCAAATGATCACCTCACCCCCGATAACAAAAAGTTGTTCGCGAAAGCTCTTTCCTAAAGAAAGAAGGGTTGGGCTTACCTCTGGACTGACATTTGCCAGATTAAAGGGACCGACAACTGATTTTTCTCGACCTAGTTTTTTACGGCGTGACAGGAAGCTTACCCTTCGTAGCGTTTGTAGCTGCAGTGGTTTATCCTAAAAGCACGTATTTATTTTATAAGCAGTATTTTTTGATCTGAAAGGCTCCAAACATGCATGAAGGCTTGATCCAGCAACGCTGAGAATTGATAGCGATGCCGCTAGCCCTTGTGAAAGCTGTCGTTGTTCTGCTTTTGCAGGAGTTACTGTAACTATGCTTAACCACCTTTATTTTGAGCTTTCCAACCATTTTTGAAAATAGCAAGCTGTTACAATGAGATGATGTGGCTTTATACACCTTCTGGGTATTTGTACAGCGTTGTGTGCGCCTGCGCCTGTGTCAAGGCTGCCTACACCAAGCGAAGGCAGCGCCACTTTGTTGCATACAACTAACGCAGGCCTATATGTACATTTTTATGGAGTAATATCTTTTATCATAAAGAAATGAACAATATTTCAGTACTAAAAGAAAAGTCATCGAACGCGTACACTAATCAACGGTCACGTGACCGGCTTCATTGGACCATTTATGATTTTGCCACCAGAGGCGCCAAAGGTCATTTTTCGCGACTTTCAATGAAGAAATAAAAATATAAATCCACCTCTCACGAGATAAACAGGGTTGGTTTGAGTCAATGCGACGGACAATCTTTTCATCAGTGCAGTGATCTCATTTCATGTTCTGGGCAGTTGGCGGTCCCTTTAAGGCGAGGCAATCTAATAAAAGTAGGGTGTATCTATTCGCACCGAAGCTGACCTTCCTGTCTTTCGGTAGGTCTGGTCACCTATAACTTATCTATCAAGTTAAACTGCGCTACATCATGCCGTCTTATCTTAGCATTAATAAATTAGATTCCTTCTTGAACAACTCTAGCTTATCAGCAATTCACTTTAATGCACGTAGCATAAAGAGAAATCATGATGAAATCAACACACTTCTACATTCTTTCGAAAATTCCTTTTCCCTTGTCTGCATGTCTGAAACATGGCTTTCACCTGAAGATAAAAACTTGTTCAGCTTACGAGGATACTTGTCAGAATATACTGCAATCACAAATCGAGTAGTCGTGGTGGCACAGCCATCATTATTTCGCCTACTTTACATTATAAGCGCAGATCTGATCATCATATTGCTGTCGATAACTGCGAATACGTTTGGATATTACTAGATAAGCAGTCATCAGCTAATAATACTAATAAACTTATTCTTGGCACTATCTATGGCTCACCTTCATCGTCAGTCTTAGAGTTTTGTTCAAGTTTCAACGCTGTCCTTGAAACTTTATCTCTTGAACGTCAGAATGTAGTTATTTTGGGTAATCTGAACATTGATTTGCTCGACGCTACTAATTGCACTGAGTACGCAAATTGTTATCAAGGTTTCGGGTACACATTATTAATTAGTCTTCCTACTATAGATGTATTCCTGGGCGCAGTAGCACACTCATTGATCATGTTCTAACTTCCTCTCACCTGAAAACTGCGATGACCTTAAGGTGGACATTACAGACCATTATCCTGTTTTCTTTTCATATGAAAGTTTCATGTGTAGTTGTGATTTAAGATTTACAACAACAATTCTAAACAAAGAGGAGTTTGTGAACCACATTAGCGATGTCGACTGGTCTTTCATTGAAATGTGCACGGATGCTAACATAGCTTTTCATTATCTTTCTTCTCACATTTGTAAGTGTTTTCAAGATAGTGTCACAGTGGTAAAATGCAAGATAATCTATTCGGTTCCTCATAACCCGTGGATAACAAACAGTCTGCTGACAAGCGTACGCAAAAAAGAAAACCTCCATAACAAAGTCAAACGCTGTCCTTATAATGTTAAATTAAAATCTTTTTACATTCTGTATTGAAGTAATCTGTATTCAATACATTCTGTATTGAAGCCAACTGAAGTAATCTAAAAACGTTGGCTGCAGCCCAGAAAATGTGGCTTGGCAAAAACAAAGTGGGATATACTATTGTATGTGGTCTCGCACCTTTCTTCAGAGAGAGCCTAGCGTTGGAAGTGAGTAAAAGCCTAGCTTGTCAAAGCGTTTGATGTATTGTTAAAGGGACATAAAGGCAAATATTAAGTTGACATTGATATTGTTGAAATAGCATTCCAGAAACCTCGTAGTGCTTGTCTTATGCCAAAGAAATGCTTATTTTGAAAGAAAATCATGTTTTAGTGGCCCGCATAGCGTTAGCACACTTCAAGTCACCCGCCTGAACAGGCCTTCTGACCTAACAGTTGCCGTGCCCAACGTTGCCCGCCTTTACTGCCCGGCCGCTGACACTACGATTTTTTGCGCAACAGCGGCCATCAGCCTCGCCAAGACGCAGCCATGGGCCACTCCGATACTGCATAGTTCACTACAACGGAGCTTAGCTTGGCCAGCAGCAGAAGTAGAGTATCAACGATGTGAAAATAGCGAGAGCCAAGCACATGTAGCAGTACGCGATACCGAAACTGCCACAGAGACGCAACCATGTGAGCGAAGTGCAGCTCGGCGAAAACAAAACTTTTGAACCACTCGCGCCATTCCCCATGGTAATGCCAAGAGGTTTTTTTTTCTATCAGTTATAGAAACGAACAAGCAGCATTTTATTACGTCGTGTGATGCACAGAAGGTTCTTTTTAATCGGAACTAGTTTGATTACTAGTGGTTAATTTTACTCGGGACTCTTGACGTCATCGGGATCATTTCTAAAATGTCCCACTCGTGGTGCACATCATGTCCTACCTTTGCCTTAATTTCTCGATTAGTAGAGCACTGCTGCTGATAATATTGACGTTTTAGGCGATCTCGCACATTTACCTTTCACTCTGACATAAATTGTTATTTGTCTTTAGTGTCCCTTTAAAGAAAATCACGCAAAAGGAGCAATGGACATGTTGGTTCGCTTCTGGTTGGATGCTGGGTGAAGAGTGAAAATGAGCTATGTGATGTGATGCTTTCTTGGGCGCATGTCAGCTGAAGAATCAGCGTCTGCATTTAAATGTGGTGCAGATCGACTCTCACAATAAGAAATTCATCAGATGTTAATGGACGGGCCAAACGTGAGCATAAAATTTCTCCGTGAGATTGAGCAAGACCTGTGTGAACCCAATGACTGTCTCCAAGTTCTCGAAAGTGGAAGCTATGGCTTTCACAAAGTTAATGGTGCGTTCATAACCAGAAAAGTGACAGCAGGGTAGTTTGTTCAAATGCATGCCTACCTGTTGCACTGAATATGCACGCATCGCTGAGAGCAGAATTTACCCTTTGAAGTTATGCCTTGCATGGTGGCTTGAAAATTTCCTAGCAATTTCGAGGGCTCTTGAGGTTCTGCCGTACATGGAAGGTGCATCAAGTCGTGTCGAAACAAGAACAAGCAACCAACCAACGCCAGTTACCCTGTGGTAAAAGCAGTCATCCGCGATCCTCTGCTCTTTGCAGGCTGACCTTTATTCCTAGTGTCGTGGAAGAGCTGCAGCCGTTCTTGGCTAAGTTTCATAGCAATTCACCTATGCTTCCATTCTTGGTACAGCACTGGAATATGTTCTGCAATCACTAATGAGTAAAATAGTAAAGAGAGATGTGATGACGGCAGCGGACAGTTTGTTGAAGTTGATAAAGGTCTTTATGGACCAGCCCGCAAACACTGTTGCGATGACCAAGATTGATCTGGTCTTAGCTATGAGGAATGTGCTCCGAAGAGGCCCCAAAACTTTCAGATTTAACTAGCGTTCAGTCCAGAAGCAACTGTGCAGCTTTTGGAAAAAACTGATCCAAAAAGATTGTGGAATTAGGTTGCCATTGAACTTAAAGCTGACTAGGGGATTGTCATTTCTGGATCTTGCAAGCGCACTGAAGTGGTAATCGAATACCAATGAATGACCGGAGCAGAAGCTGATCGGGCTATGCTGTCCTACAAGCATGTACAGTATGTTCCTTTGCCTTGACGCAAGCAATGTCGAGAAATTTTGACAGGAGCACGGATTGAATGTGAAGGGACATGTACTGTCACTTTTTTCAAGGGAATTTGAGTTGAAAAGACAGTGTTTGAAGACTCTGAGATGCAGTTGTCCCTCATCCAAACGGAAATACTCTTTAAAGCAATGAAACGCAACAATGATGCATTGTGAGCATACTAGGACGGTTGAGGGTGACTTTGCAGCTGCTGAGAGAGAATCTCACTGTTGGCAATGTTTAGGCCTCAAATTGATGCGGTTGCTATTAGTTGATGGCTCATGTTCAAAAATATTTGCTTCCATACGTACCTCCTTTTTATAATTCGTGTTTGAAATTGTCAACTCTATTTCCAATGGCTATCATCGTTCTCGAAGATATTTTATCTGCTGTGCATTTTACTTACCTCTCCCTTCTCATTTCCTTTTGAGTGAAATAAGTACTGTGGTGAAGAATATCATCGATTAGCACGCGGGCAGTACAGAGAGCAGAAGGTCGAATTGTACTACCCTTGGCTGTAGCCAGCGTAGGTTCTTCCTAAGGCGTCATGACTTTCCTGAGACGAGCACACAAATCAGCACGAAGAACAGAAAACGTAGCACCAGTGTCCACCAAAGCACCAACATGCACTCCTTCAACTATTACCAAAATCATATTGAAAGGGTGCACTGGAGGAATTTCAGTCCTGTATTTGAATGTAGTTTTTCCTCCAAAAACTGCATCGCTTAGTTTCCCGGATGATGGTCAGAGGTGAGGGAGGCAGGCTGAAGTGGAGACGAGGATTGACTGAAGGGCGAAGGTGAACGGCGTCTGGTTGGACGATGACTGTTGCGCACTTCACTCGAAGCGGGCGGAGATGGAGACCGACACTGAGGTGACAAATAACGGCAGCATTGGGAAAAGGCTCCTCCGGGAAACTCATGTTCGCACATGTCATACCCTCGACGCTCGTCTTGCTGGCGCTTACGGTAAAAGCGTGATATGTGGCCGCAATTGCCACAATAATAGCATGTAGGGCGAGATGATTGCCAAGGAGGGTAATAGATAAGGTTTGGTGCACCAGGAGATAGCGCAGTCACATGGGTAGATGAGGGCTCGGGTAGTGATGATCGGAAGCTCACAGGGGGGGGGGGGGGGGTGGCAGCAACTGATGCATATGTTGGTGGCAGCAACGTCGAGTTGACATTGCGTGAAGGCGTGGCAGCAACTTGCGCGAGTGTTGGTAGGAGGCGAGAGGCAGTGGGCTGCAAGTGTGCTGAGTGGGTCAAGGACATTAGCTCCTCTCTGATGACATCACACAAGGCTGCTGCAGAAGGCCGATTAGGACACGCTGAAGGCAGTGCGAATCCCATTGATCACAATTGTCTGTCTTCTGCTTCCGCAGCTATTTGTTGTGGACAACGTGTCATCCACCTTATGGGTACAGACTACTGGCTCGGCGACAAAATCTACAAGTCACATCGCCTCATTGCTGCTGCAGATACTGAGCTACCACCTCGTGAACAGCGAATTGTAACAGTTGTGTCCAATAATGTCAACCCTTTCCCCTGCAGTTGCCACCTCGTCTCTCCTACGAACATGCTGGTGGCCAGCCACAGAGGATGCGATAATGAACTTCTGGTTGCTGCAGAGGCAGTGGTGCCTGCAAACGGGATGGTAAGCCCGACATAGCACAGGGGTGACGGCGGCATTACACAAATGAAGTTCACAGAAGAGGCTCTGCTGTTCCCATGCCATGCTACTGAAGAGAACGCATGGCGCTTCACCAGTGCAGTGATTGCAGACCATATTCGCTGCCACCCAATCCCGGTGTCTGCGCAGTGGATTCCATGAGGGCCATTGACAGAAGATCCAAGCATCCGCTGCGAAACGTGGTCTTTGTTGCCTCGGGGGGTTGTCTGTTTGTTGGGGCACTGGCTTAGGAAAAGGGAAGTAAACAAACTACCAAGCCTGTGGCCTAGCCAGCGTCTGTCAGGACTTCACACAAATGGCACAGCAGAAGGTGTTGAAGATGGCGCCTCCACTGACTGCGATCAACTCAAAACTGCCATGAAGACTGTTGGCGCTAATGTAATTGCATATAGGGAATACACATCCATTGATGATCCGTTGTCACCTCAACAGTCTTACCTGTCTATGATATCGTCACGACTAAAGGCCGGCAGGATACACAGAGGGCAACAAAGTGAGGAGCACGAGCAGCAACCACCGTTTTCTCAGAGGAAGACAACGTTGAAGCGTCTGCTCTTTTGATCTGTCAATACAGACCTTGTTTTTCCTTGTAGCACTGCAGTCCTGTGTCCTGTCCTTTCCGCGTTGCGGCACTGGTGGAGGTGCTGGGTATTGATCCCAGTACCTCTCGCTAATATGTCCCATTTTTTATTATCCTTACTTTCACTTGTTTGCAGCAATAAATTCCTGAAATACAGGTCTTTTGTGCAATGTGCCATGTTTGTGATTTTTTCCTTCAGCAGTGCTTCGGCAAACAAGGGAAATAATAGACCTACAAGATTGTATTTCACTTGTTCTTTGAGGGGAAAAAATATGGTGACCAAGAAGTGCATCACTTTTTCTATAGGTTCGCTCAAAATCCAGAAATCGTGAAATTGGCGGAAAAGTGTTTTTGCGGCCAAAATTTCTATATTTTTTTCAGGCGAACAAAATTTTTTTTCACGGAACTAAGTTTGAAACCATTGTTCTGCGTCTAATGCCTAGGCCTACAGTAAACTGCTTCAAAATCGGGAGTGGTGACCGGGACCCCGTGTTTGATCTTATCTGGACAGACCCAATTGGTAATATAATTAGGGGAGTGCGACTAGTGAAATTTCATCTCGAATCGAATTCGAATCAAATAGTGCGGAATAGTGGCCAAAAATATCGAATATAGAAACGGATATCGAATACCAACGATTTTATTGACAATTAAAAGAAAGAACAAAGAAATGAAATCTGCTCACGTCCTCGAGTACATAACACTACCGTGACTTGAGTGACTGCTACTGAAACACAAATGTCCTGCAGAAACGCAAGCTGTTCCACATGACCTGGCTGCAGGCTCTCTCGACGTGATGTTGTGGTGTTTCCTGCAGTTGAAAACGGTAGCAGGGTCTGGAACTTATTTGCACCAAACGTGTAAATAAGATAGACGGTGGCAGCTGTATTAAGTGCTTGTTTGGGAGTTTTTTTTTTTTGTCAGCTTTTACGGGCGCGCATACATGTTGATAGAAGAGCCAACATTCCAGTTAGCAGCGGCACTTCTAACCCCCTAACGGCTAACAGAGGGAGGCACGGTAGCTAGTTTTTTTTTTTCCAGTGGTCGCGCAATACAGCTCATCTGACAACGGTAATGTTGTACTTCATCGTCATGAGTGATCCGGGAGCAAAAATCTTCGGGTGCCAATTCCCAGCAGCGTTTTAACTGCGCACCTGAACGATGGGAGTTTCTGAACGAGTGGTGTGGTGCGGGCGTAGTGACTGCACAGCATGAACTAGTTTTCGCAACTGAAACCAGTCACTGAGGGTTTCGTGGGCCAAAGTCCAGACGTTTTATGGCACTTGCAGTTCACACGACCAAACTGCGCAAGAAGTTTTTGCCTTCGTTTCGGAGTGAAATTGTGAAGGGTTTGGCAGTTTTCTCATGTGTGTTTTTTTACGAGTGGTAATGACATAATCTCCTTTAATATAAACATGCGCTCGCTTTTGAACCAGGATATCGGTGAAAGTTTCAACGAAAGGCCTATTGTAACGACGTTTGCATCAGTTTTAGCCACCCCACCCTAACCAAGTTGTACCTTTGACCTTCATCGCGCTTTAGATATTTGTCCTGTCGAATTATTTTAAACTTCGAATACTAGCTATTTGAAAGTCAAATCGAATTATTGGATTAGGTATTATTCGATTCAAATTCGAAACTCGAATATTCACACACCCATAAATATAATAATAGTAGTAATTACAACAATGCGCTAGAAACACTATTTTTACTAGGAGCAAACAAGACGAAATATAAGATACGCAAACCTCAATATCTGTTAGAAAAGGTAGCACTAATTATGGAAAAGAAAAGGTGCAGTCACTGCTTCCCACATTAAAAAATGCCATTAGTGAGCAGCTTCTAGACGTTAACGAAATAGCATTGAATGATACAAATCTCTACTGCTGTGGAGGCCACCATCAACATAATTGTATTTATGCATGAAGTTGTGTGGCTAATGTATAAGAAGTGTTGCTTGCAATACTATTACATGCATAACAAAAATATGTGTATGGTTGTCCCATTGTATGCTACATAGAGCTGACTGTATTTTTTATTGAGATAGCAATTATATGGACAGTCTCGGCTGGATTTTGCCAACGCCGTCATTCATCGTATATGTATAAGTATGTATATATATATATCAAAGTCCCAATGAAAAAGAATTCAGAAAAGTGCTTCCGAAGCGCGGAATTGAACCAGCGACCTATCGTTCCGCAGCGCGTGGCACTAACCACTACGCCAGAAAGTGCAGATCCTTCAGGTAGCTAACGGCGAGCGTTATATACACACCCTTTACCGATGGCAGGACTCAAGAGGCGACAGGCGCTTATAAGCGTTCCTTCATTACCAGCGAGGTGGCGCGAGGAGCACATCGGCGAGCTCGCTCGCTTCTTCTTATATTTGTGCAGGGAGAACCTTGCCTTTCCGCTGTCTGCTCGCGCGGTTTTCTCGTGGTGAGGGGAAGAGGGATGTTTCAAGCTTTCACCATGATGTCCGCGCTCATGTTACGGAGCGTACGAAAGTCACTCGAGCTCAAGGGACGCCGCTAAACAAACAAACAGAAGATGAGCGCAAACTATCAAGCGTCACAGCTCAACACTTGAAGCACGCTAGTTTCCTTCGCTGCTTCAGCCGCCTTTGCAACAGGAGTGCCGTTCAAACTGAGAGTATCCATTGGCAAGCCTCACTTTGTATAGCATTAGTTTCTTGCTATCGCATTCATTGCTTCGCCCCTGCGGCGAAACTGTGACTTTTCTATAATGTTATTAAACACTGCTAACCAAATTTTATCTTCTCTGTATATGAAAAATCACATCTAATTGAGTGCGAATGAAGTTATCTTCTCTCTCTCTCTGTCTATATCTATATATATCTATATACTGTTCAACAACCTTCTTCATCAGCATTGCCGGAAGACGAGGGGCCTTTTCTTCATCGATCATGGCTTTGAGTGGCTCCCGCCTTGTCGCGCGCTGGCTGCTGATGGGCTACACCTGAGCTTCGAAGGTGTGGCAGTATAATGGCAAGCCACCTCCACCAGACGCTGCGTCGGTAGTATGCCTGAACAGACACGACGTGGCAGGACCATTTCTCAGCCTCTACATCGCAAGCATCAGCACGACAATCACCGTCACGAACATCGGCCACCTCAACAACTCTAGAGGTTCCAACGACGGCATCAGCGTCAATGCCGGGGGAGCCCCTGACGAGCACTTCTGCAGCGGTTTTGCAAACCACCCCTAGGAAATGACTAGGTGAAGACAAAACAGGTGACCCTTGTGCTCATAACGTGCCTGCAGTGTCACGAGGTTTTTTGAAGGCTAGAGAAATAGTTGAAAAGCGAATAAGATATCAGTGTCATGTCAGCACCTTAAATTTGTATCGCACGCATGATGTTATTCCGAAAGGGCTGTTTGTTAACGTTGAACCAGCTACCTCAGACATACCATCAGACCTCAAAGCTAGGTGGGCAGAATGCCTTCACGGAGCATCTAAACAGCTTTTAGATATAGTTATTGAGCATGATAGTTCTCAGCTACAGTACTTGCTTTGCGAGGAACAGAAATTCACTGAGCAAAAATGCCTTACGGCCTCTGAAATTGGGCTATTAGAAAAGTTCGCAAAAGAGAAAGAGAGCCAAATAGCAACAACAAAGCGGAAAAAGCTACTCCAGGACGGAGTTACTCTGCCTGCTGAAACAGTGAACTCTTCTGAATTTTGACATCATCCGGTCCAAAGAAAGGGTTCCTGACCAAAATACCTCGCAACTCAGAGTGCAATATAGTAAATCTCTCCGACATCGCACTAACAGTTGATGAACGATGTGTCTTATTGAAAGGCTTGAGTTTTCGCCCCACAACCGGCAGCTTAGACGAGTTTCAACTTTACAAGGATCTAGATAACTTCGCGCGCTCGCTGAGGTTAAATGAATACTACCATGGCAGAGCACAAGACACAAACATTGACAATAGGCTACCACATTGCACTCCTCCTTCACGAGATAAATGTTTGGACATCTACATGAAATCAGTGCAACGTGACATTCTCTCTGAATACAGGAAACAATCATCATACCAAAAAAAATCTGTCTCGGAACGAGGAGAAGGCACTACAAGGTCTAAGCGAACGTTCGGACATCAAGCTCGCAGACAAACGTGGTGCAATTGTGGTCTTCAGCCAACAGGACTACATAAGTGAGGCCGAGAAACAGCTAAGCGACACTTCCTTCTATAAATTAACTGGTAACGATCAGACTACTCATTTCAAAAACGAAGTGCACCAGACATTGGGGACACTTGTGAAAAACAAAAAGATTACCGAAAAAACAGCAGCGTCACTTCAAGCTTTCAGTCCAGTTCCTGGAAGATTTTACATGTTACCCAAAATACACAAAGCAGGCATTCCAGAGAGTCCCATCATCTCCTACATAGGAACAGTAACTGAAGCAATATCCAGTATTATGGATAGCCTAATGAAAGATATTCCCCCAACATTACCTTCGTATGGCAAAGATACCAACCATTTTCTGGCTGACATTATGGATCTGATTATACGCTTGACGTCACCTCTATGTATACAGATATTCCTCATTCGGATGGCATTAAATCTGTTATTCAGGCATATGAAGATTCGCCCCAGAGCAGTTCAGTTGACGGCAATACTCTTGGTACGCTTCTGAAGCTCATTCTGGAGATGAACAACTTCGAGTTCAATAACATGCACTATGTCCAAATTAATGGAACCTCAATGGGAACAAAGATAGGCCCCAACTATGCAAATATTTTTATGGGCACATTGGAATCTGAATTTTTAAGCAGCACCCCATTCCGCCTCTTTTTTTATTGAAGGTTCATCGATGATATCTTTCTCTCGGCATCTACCATTAACTTCCTTGACATTTCAGTGAAAATATCGGATCATAAGCTCTTGACCACAGTGTATAGAAAACGAACGGACCGACACCAGTACCTCCACTTCAGCGGCAACCACGTCAAGCACTGTAAACTCGGCATACCATACAGCCAGTCTCTTCGGTTTAGGCGTATATGTTCTGACTAGGCTGATTTCGCCTCCAACTGTCAAAAACTAAGCAATGACCTCACACGGCAACAATATCCACATTCTGTCATCAATGACGCTATTAAGAAATCTGAAAAACAGGACCACCGCTACTTGGTAAAAAACACAAAATCCGTACCCACAAATACTACTCCCAATCTTATTCTAACATATTCAGTGTCTGCCCCTAACATAAACCGCATCCTCAGAAGGCACCACACCATTCTGCTTAAAAGCGACAAGTTACGATGCGTATTTCCGGAACCTCCACTCGTCGTCTACAGACGGGGAGGAACATTAGAGATATTGTAACGTCCTCTAAGGTCAACACTCCTGAATTCACAGGCAGCGGCCCATGCAACAAGCCTAGGTGCAAACTGTCCAATGATGAACCAAGTGTACACCGTCACCAGTACCACGTCTTCACTTTCTTATCAGATAAGAAGCAACTTCAACTGTGACAGCGCAAACATCATATACCTTTTCGAATGTACCTTATGCCATGCCCAGTACATCGGTCAAACTGAGACTGCGTTCAGGATGAACATAAACAACCACAGAGCACAGGTAAGTGCGCTACCGCACCTTCCTCTCTCCAAACATGTCAATAATCTCGCCACCCCTTCCATACATTTTCCGCTGTGGTACATCAATGCAATTTCAAAACACATTATGACCGGGAGGCTCGTGAATCATACCTCATCCACAAGTTTAAGAATGTCTCTGGTGGCATAATATTATTCATTCATTAATATTATTTTCTTCATTTTACACTCAAACCTCATTATTAAAAAAGTTGCATCTGCCAAGAAAATAACTTCGTTATATCCGAAAATTCGTTATAAACGTTTATTTGTAACACTGTACCTATGACAAGACTATTCTTCATTTACTTCGTTGTAACCGATAATTCGTTATATCCATGTTCGTTATAACGAGGTTTGAGTGTATCATCATTCTTGTGTGAATTGGCTTGCATGCTCCTTCCTTTGTGTACAGATGATGTAACCTTGTAAGCCTTTGGTGTTCATTTGAACATCGGTTGTTTTCTGTGTATGTGTGTGTATATATATGTATGTGCGTGTGCATGTATGAGTATATGTGTGTATATGTATGTATATACAGGTTGTTTCAGCTAAAAAGCACCAAGTAATAAAAAATTAAGCATAGGCGCTACGCATCTCCAATCTGCGCAATATTGTTCTGAGCCATATAGAGCACGTCAGAATATTTTTTCCAATCCGCAAAGCTTGGCAATTAACGAAGATTGCTTAATGAACTTTTTAAATAGCAAATCTAGAGCAAAATCTTCAATACAAAAGTTGTAGCTCTTGTTCAGAAACATCGAATTTTTTAATCTATGCTAAGATGACTCCCCTGCTTAATTTTTTTCCGGCCTTTCTTTAAAGCGTGCGAATTTTAAAAAATAAAACATGACTGCCGCCAAACACGCGTTGCTTTTAGTGCCCTCAAATGTAAGTTGAACGAATGATCAAAGGCTGCTTCGAGCACGCAGATCGATGGAACAGGTTATCGGTGACTGCGATGGACGTTAAGCGTCAAAAGATGCATACCGTTTCAACAAGCAACAACAAAAAATCCTTCAACGAAAAAGCGGCAGCCACAAAGCAAATGCTACATGAGACCGTAGACAGCATTTGATGCAGCGTAGGCATTTTTTCTTTCCTTTTCGCACCAATGAAGAAGCACATTGGAAGGGGTGAGGGTGACAGCGTGATGAAGGACCGAGATAAAAGATTCACTCACACGTGGCGGCTGCTCTTTCGTAAATTTTTTTAAATGTGAAGCATTTCTTAGCGAACTTCTGCGAGTTTGAGCACATCTATCTATCTATCTAGCCGCCTACGACATTGTGCTCTCCTGGCCGTTTCGTTAATCGGATGTATACCAAAATTGGTATGGAATAACATGACCGTATTACGAACATAAATGACAGGTCATAACAAGAAAATAATGACATGCATGTTGTGAACAGCATCATTTACATTCCACGGCCTAGGGGCTCTTGCGGCCATTCCGTTAATTTCATATATACCAAAACTGGTATGACGTGACAAGAGTTCATGGCGAACATAATGACAGGTCCTAACATGCAAATCGTGACACGCATGTCATGTGCGGCATGATTTACATGACATGGTCTCGGGGCGCTCGCGGCCGTTTAAATGAATGGATATATACGAAAACTGGTATGACGAAACATTTCGACATGACGAACACAACTGACACGTGGTAACATGAAAATCATGACACGCGTGTCATGCACGACATAATTTACATGCCACGCTCATGACGCACTCGCGACCGTTTCGCTAGGTTGATATACACCAAAATTGGTATTGCGCGGTGTGACTGTATGAAGAACATGAATAACAGGTGGTAACATCAAAACCATGACATGCATGTCATGTATGTCATGATTTACATGCCACGCTCATGGTACATTGGCGGCCATTTCGCGGGCTCGATATACACCAAAATTGGTATTGTACGACGTGACTGTATGACGAACGTAAATTAGAGGTGGTAACATGAAAATCATGGCATGCGTGTCATGTACGACATGATTTACATGGCACGTTCATGGTGCGATCGCGGCCGTTTCGCTAGATTGACATGCACCAAAATTGGTATTGCGCGATGTGACTGTATCAAGAACATGAATAACAGGTTGTAACATGAAAACCATGACATGCATGTCATGATTTACATGCCACGCTCATGGTGCATTCGCGGCCGTTTCGCTAGCTTGATATACACCAAAATTGGTATTGCGCGATGTGACTGTATCAAGAACATGAATAACAGGTTGTAACATGAAAACCATGACATGCATGTCATGATTTACATGCCACGCTCATGGTGCATTCGCGGCCGTTTCGCTAGCTTAATATACACCAAAATTGGCATTGCGTGACGCGAATGTATGCCGAACGTAAATGACAGGTGGTAACATGAAAACCATGACATGCATGTCATGTATGGCATGATTTACATGCCACGCTAATGGTGGACTCGCGGCCATTTCGCTCGTTTGATATACACCAAAATTGGTATTGTGCGATGTGACTGTATGACAAACATAAATGACAGGTCCTAACATGCGAATTATGTTATGCATGTCATGTACGGTATGATTTACATGACGCTGTTATGGTGCGCTTCCGGCCGTTTAGATAACTGGATATATACCAAAATTGGTATTGCATGACAGGAGTGCGTGATGAACATAAATCACCGGTCATGCAGTGTATATACCAGAATATACGTTTCATTGGCATGGTATATACCACGTTGTGCATGCACGCGTGCATGGCAAACATGCGATATATGGTGAACTAGATGCCATGCCATGAATGATTTCATTCGGCTCAAAAATAAACAAAGCGATGTATGCAGCTCTTTGCTGGCTGCTTCGCATGACATCGATTCCCACAGTGCGTGGGATCTGCCGGATTTTTTCTTTAGGGGGCACACCCCTATTATCACTTAGCGTCCATCCCAGTCACCGGTAGCCTTCTCAATCGACCTTCGTGCGTAGAGCAGCCTTTCATAATTCGTTCAACTTACATTTCAGGGCACTAAAAGAGCTGTGCGTTAGGCGGCAGTGACGTGGTATTTTTAAAATTCGCACACTTTAAAGAAAGGCCGGAAAAGAATTAAGCAGGGGAGTTATCTTAGCATAGATTAAAAAATTCGATGTTTTTAAACAAGCGCTACAACTTCTGTATTGAAGATTATTTTGCTCTAGATTTACTACTTCTTTGTTAATTAATCTTTGTTAATTAGCGAGCTTGGTGGATTGGAAAAGGTATTCTGAAGTACTCTATATCGCTCAGAACAATACTGCACTAATTGGAGACGCGTAGCACCTATGTTCAATTTTTTTAATACTTCGTGCTTTTTAGCTTAAGCAGCCTGTATATATGTGTGTGTGTGTGTATGTATATGTGTATGTGTATAATATAAGGGCTCATTTGTTGAAAGAAATGTCTTATGTACTCCCGCATTCCACCTATCCTGCATCTGTTCTGAATATTGTGCACCGGCGAGCCGCATCCTTGACTTTGCGGGCAGTCCTTGGTGATTGCCGCCAGTGCCTGCAAGGCCTCCGGGGTAAGCGGTTGACTTCAATAGCCACACCAAACCCCATCCCCTCAGGCACACAAGTGGGCACGCACTTAACGACTTTCGGCGCGCTTCTACAAGATAACACGCTGAACAAAGACACACGCGCTATGCGTTTACATCCAGCGTCTGTCACCATATTCCCCTTTCATCCCAAAGTGTATGGATCTCCCCTTTTAGCGCGGTGATCGCGTTCTTGCCTTTGTCACTTGTTCGTTCTTTTTTTTTTTCCCGAACCGCACACATAGCCCCGTTTCTTTCGCCCTCTCTATTTGCTAATTATTTCTTGTTTCTTTGTGTGTCCTGACCCTGCTTCTTGTCAAGTTTGAACAAATTGCGACACTGTGTATGTATGTCTCTCCCTCTCTGTCTGCTCTCTTTTTTTTCCTTTTTTTTTGCTGTTGTTGTCCCGGCCCCTCCCTTTGTCCTATTCCAACGAATCGCGACGGTGTGTGCATCTGTGTATCTATTGCTGGAATCTGCACTCAAACCCGAACGCAATGTAATATTGTCATCTTTGATAAAGGCCGGTCCTCGGCTGAAAGCTCAGAATAAATGTTATGTTTTTCACTGTGACTTTCTCTGATATATGTGTGTGTGTGTGTGTATCAGGGTGTCTACCGACCGGGAAAATTGGGAATTCTCAGGGATTTCGGATAGTCTGGAAAAACTCAGGGAAAACGCAGGGAAATTGTGCTCCCATCAGGGAAAATCCACAGTAACTTTATTGAAAGGCACTGAAAAGCGCGGTAACGCTGGCTTGAGATTTTGTGAACGCATTTTTCAAATCGAACGGCCGCTGCGGCTGCGGGGAAAGGACGCACCTCGATGCTTCCCCGCCTTCGGATCGGTGGAGTGGGAGAGAATCCGGCTAATGCGTGGCATGCGGGAACCACGGCACATCGTATCGCGCAATGCCGTCAGGCTGTTCTGCGTCTACGCGATGTAGTTCTGTATTCTTTGTCGCGCATGCTGTGCGTTAGCGCCCGATATAGTGTTTTTGTTATCGCCGCGTGTCAAGTAACAATCATGATTAGTTGTAGAAGCGGTAGCAGTAGACGTAACGAGCTTGAGTTATATCTTGCAAGCGATCACGATCGTTCAGGAAGCGGTTGTCATTGACAAGGCATTTGCATCTTGCAAGCCATCCCAATCGGCGAGAAAAAAGATGACGGCGCTTTTTGTAGGTTATCGGAGAGCTCACTCGCTCTGATCCCGAGCTTCAAAGATGCGATTTAGGACGCTTTGAAGAATGGAACAAATTTCCAACCCAGAGCGAGTGTAACTAACTGGCTCATTTACAGCAAGCGAAAGTTTTTCTTTATTTTTTTCCCTCAGCGAGGGCACTGCTGAAACAAGTTTTAGGCAGTCGACCAATATTTTTGGGGGCTGCAGGTCGCAATTATCAAGCACGGCTGTTGCCGTGCTTTCATGCGATCCTAGCCCGCAGCTATTTTGCTTTCCTTTTTAAAGACAATAGTCTTTAACTTAAATGCAGAAATTTTGGTCTGTCTTTCTGTTTGTCTTGTCTGTCTTTCACCCGATTCAGCCACCCAGCCAAAGTTTAACCACTTGCTGAACGCCCAGCCACCTTGAACTGGTAGCGGTGTTCACACCTGTGAGCATTGTCGATCAAAAAGCAAATATTACGCATACCTGAGGCGCAACATCAATACGTAAGTATTAGGTGGTGTGGTCCTTTAGTAGAAAATACATAGATACGTGATTCTAAAGACCGCAGTGTTTCTTCGGCTGCGCTGAAAATGTGACGCTATGATGCAGGTGCGGCGATTCAACATAGAGGAGGAGTAGGACTCATGTAGTAGGGCTGGCAAAAGACTATCGTCTTTTGATGGCATTTGCAACGAAGCACGTAGATGTGCGGCCAATTTCTTTTTTTTTTTTTCTTTTTTGCGATAGCAGTTATGTAGGCACTCCAGGTGAATTTTTCGCCTTCGCCATGATCTTCCTTATCAAGTCCAAATCGTGATTACATCACCCCGTGTGTGGTATACTCTATGTGCGAGTGAAAGTGCGCGAGCTCTGCCGATGAACGGGGCTTAAAGTAGAGATGAAACGAGCCGACCGTCTCCTTCGCATAATGGGCAAAAAGAGATAGTAGCCGAAAGGTTGGGGAGGTAGGGGTGGGGGCTGCATGAGTTCGACAGGAAGTGCGTACTTTGTACCATCGGGTGTAGTCGCGTGTTCCACAGTAGCTTTAGAGGGGATCAGCAGATGGCTTATACCTTTGTAGGTGTTGTGCTTCAATTGCAAAACTTCCGTTGAAGCCAAGCAGTGGCGGATCCAAAAGGGGGGAGGCGGCAGTGATAATCCCCCCCCCCCCCCCCCCCAAAGCCAGCTCCCGCCCCCTCCCTTCAGTGCCTATCGTCCACCTCCTTTGTCAGGCTGCCTGTTGAGTTTGACCCCTTTGTCAGGTTGCTTTGCCTACCACTGCCCAAAAAGCGTAAAGAGAATCCTGTCCCTGCTGTCTAACCTCTCTCCTCAACGCTCTACGCTTTCCTGCTTCCCTATGCACATTTCCTTACGAAAGCATCTTAGGCGCCGCCATAATCCCCTCTGGGCTGTTGTAAATATGCGTGACCCACGAAAATGCACTGCTGAGGCGATGGCTTTAGCCTTTGTACTCACCCCCTCCCTACAGTAGGCACCTGAATCCGCCCCTGAGCCATAGGTAGGTCACTTCTCTTACTGCAGCGGCTGCTTCTGCTGAAGGAGTGAGCTGCTAGTCTATATTCATATAAAATTCCTACTTCTTGCTATCGGATTCACTATTTCGCTCTCGGGGTGAAACTGTGACTTTTTTTTCTAACGTGCGACGGTTTTCGATGCTGCGCGTTCGTGAAGAGCAAATGGTTCGGCTGGGCAACATGATAGACAAGGCATCACACTGCTCTGGGCAACGCGCGAGGATTTGACAACAAACCGCAGCAGAATAAGCGCAATTCCACAGTGCGTTAAACCTACAGTTGTTTCATCTTCACACGTGACACTCTGGCAAGGCATCCAGCTGTGATTGCTGCACCTCAGGCTCAACAAAATTGATTTTTTTCACGCAAGAACAACAAAAAAAAAAGCTTTTCATGTTGCAGTATTAGTCCAGCATTCTTGTGGCTTTATCAGCTTAAAATTAGTCCGTCTGTAACTATGCCTTGCATAAAAGGTCGAATTTCAGTTTAACGAAGTTTTGATATAATGAAGTAAATTGCCAATTTTACCAACTTCGCTATATTGTGGTATAATTGTTCTCTGTACTATTCAAATGGGATTAAGTCATTTTTATTTTTAAATGTGCACACTACAGAGTGACATCATCAAGCACCATGGTGTCTACCCGTCTTGGCATAAAACAAAGTTCTGTTTCACTCAGGGAATTTTAGCAAAAACACTCAGGGAAAACCTGGAAAGCTCAGGGAATTTAGAAATGTCAACTCAATAGACACCCTTATATATGTGTGTGTGTGTGTGTGTGTGTGTGTGTGTGTGTGTGTGTGTGTGTGTGTGTGTGTGTGTGTGTGTGTGTGTGTGTGTGTGTGTGTGTGTGTGTGTGTGTGTGTGTGTGTGTGTACACACACGCACACATGACAGACAGTGTGAGGGAGCCTGGCCCGCCCACTCGCGAACAGGTTGGTATGCCACTGATTGCAACAAAAGTTTCTTGAATGTTGCAGGGGCTTGTCGGGCACTTAAAGGGACACTGACACAATATTTCACGGCCGAGATAGCCTGCAGGATCGATCCCGGTGAACATGCGTATATCATCTGCATAATACCAACAGCGAATATAGCTCGGAAGTTATTTTAAATGAATTTTGAAGTTTGCGTAAGTGATCAACACCCTCGCGCTACTGAGACCCTCAAAGGGGACTCTTGGGGACCCCCTATTTCCCTCACGTGACCACGCTGCAACAAGTTATGATGATGTCATAGCCGCCATGTTTTTTTGCCGCATTCGCTCCAGCAGCCTTTTTCTCGGCGGCTGCTCGCGAACTGCGCGTAAGTGCGTCACAGTTCTGTGTGCTGACGTGATCGAGCGCTGCTACCGCTAGGTGGTGATAGTTGCACCCGGAGGCTTGTTTTTTAAACCGAAACTGACACTGGTCAGTAATGAGGAGCCTGTAATTATCTGTCGCGTGCTGCATCAAACGATGTACTAACAGGCCCCAAGCAACACATTGCAGCAAAACGCGAGGTCAAAATTTTTGTGTCAGTACCCCTTTAAGCACTTTCTCTTTTCTGTCCTCACAATGAGTGCTTTGGAGGCTACATAGGAAAGGAGGAAAGAAATCGTCAGTGCGCATCATGACCTTGAGCCCGTGATGAAACGCAATAGCTCTCTCCCATAGTGATTAATGTGCACGACTGTGGTTGTTCTGTAATGTTAGCAGACTATAAAGCACGGCACCTGCACGTGGCTGCATGTGGCAAAAAGTGCATCGAAGTCAAATGTCACTCTTATTTTATGTCAACTAATGGGCAATACCGTCCTGTCTGCTGTTCGAAATCGAACAGCAGGCGCTGGTAGCTCCAATGAAAGTGGGCACAAGCCTTTGTATGAAAAGAGGGCACCTGAGAAAATGGCAACTGCGTGCTCTAGTACTTGTAAACTCACCTTGCTGCACATGACCGCAAGATTTGGCTGAGAAGTTCATAGCAGTGTCTACTATCCATAGGATGTGTTTTCTAACCAAACCTAGGAGGTGGTTCATGACCCCTTTAATTCCCTTAATGGGGCCCGGCAGCTCACTTTGAAGTAATCATTGAATGACTTCACTAGTAGACTTTGTTACCTCATAAATCAATTGCTGCTAAAATTTAAGAATCCGTCAATTATGAGTGAGTGGAGTCTCATCTGTCGCACATTTTTTGCATTTTCTCTCTTTTTGTCTTTCCAAACATTCTGAAATCTACACAAAAGGAAGACAGAGGAGCAAGAAGCTACATCAGCATGCATCATGGCCCTGAGCACTTTCACTTCTTCGTTTCTTTGAATGCATCTGGCTCACTTTGGGCGTGATCACAGCCCGCTAGTGTCGCTACTGTGCAAATCTAGCACAATACAGAGTAGGGCACTGGCACATGGTGGCACCACGTAGTGGCTGTGCTAACTATTCAGCACAGCAGTGCTCAAATCAGCTCATGGCCATGCCTTTCCATCCGTTATGTCATTGAAGGGCCCTCCAGGAGGTGGAACACCGGTCATGGTGTTCCACCTCCACTGCGATGTGGCACTCACAAATGATAATCATTGAGGCATGACTTGGCTTAATATAATTAAGGGCAAACATGTGCTGCTGCAATTGAAATGATTGGAGGAAGCTTTACTCTTAAATCTCAGCCCAAGTAAACCTTAAAGACTGACCATGGAATGGCATCCCAGTTGTGTAGTTGCACCGCGATCACACCACAGCAGAAACACAAGCCCTGTACAATAACTATGTGGCGGCAAGTATTCTAATGCATCAGCTCACAGGTCTATGCTACTCCTCGTTGAGCTGATCAGTGTAGGCAAAATTTTCCCTCTTGTCTTGTGCACTCATAGACGACTGGGGTTGACGCCATTTTGTAAGCATGATGGTAAACTTTTAGCTTGTAGATAGGCTCATGGATGACATCACGAAAGGATATATCACCATCTCTTGTCTCGCCAAGTTACACATTGTTGTGCTTTTGCTAGAATCAGTGCAAACAGATCATTTAGTGCTATGCTAGAGAGTGTGAAAAAAACGAGGAAAATGTAGACTCTGAGATCCCTTGCTTTTCCTCGAGATCACCAAGCCACGATGAGGGCAAAATGCAAGGTGCATGTTATGGAAGTAGAGTGACCAAATCAATTATTTCAGACTCAAGCTAAGGCTTTTTTCGTAATCACATCGTAGTTTGCAGTATGTAAAACTCAAAATATTAATATTTTAAAATTATGTGTGAAGTTAAACCAGTGGCGTCCATTTTTGTGCATTATTGAGGCACTGTTGCCTCCTAATGTTTCCTCAACATGGCTTATGTTTTCTTCTGCAAGCATTATCGCAACATTCGTAAGCAAGGAGGAAAAAAGAATTATGAGGGGGCGTCGCGCACCATAATTTTAAGCCATAAAAACGAGTGTTGGCCCACCATGTGATACCCACGTCAGAGCGTGCGTTCAGTCCAGGCCACGGTGTTAGAATAGGTTAGGTGCACCGACGTCGCCACCTCCGCCGCGCAGCCTCCCCGCCGAACACGGAGACGCGCTTCGCATTTTTTCCGACAGGTTGCGTTGGGTGTATCAAGGCTTCAGGTCAGCCGCTTCAACGGGGGCCGCGTCGCTTACAAGCTGCATTTGCGACAACTCTTCAACTGGTGGCCGTTCGTTTTTTTATCAGGGTAACCGCACATATCACTCTGATTTGAAAGTAAATGCACAACATCAAGAAAATTTAGTGGCGGTAGCCAACAGATGGAAACACATAGGAAATATAGCTTCTGCGAACAGCGATAATGAGTTTACAGGTGAACACGAATTTCAAAAATATTTTAGCTTGTGCACAAATAAGGCCACCGTGGCAAATTGGGTGAGGCCTCCGTGACGAACCGGGTTAATAATAATATCTGGTGTTTTACGTCCCAAAACCACGATGTGATTATGAGAGACGCCGTAGTAGTGGGCTCCGAAAATTTCAACCATCTAGTATTCTCTAAAGTGCAGTGACATTGCACAAGCCTCCACCATTTCGCCTCCACCGAAATGTGACCGCCGCAGCAGGGATCGAACCCGCGACCTTCGGGTCAGCAGCCGGGCATCTTATACCCTTGTTACACATACAGCCTAAACCTCGGTTAGTGCAACCACGGTTACACGTAACCGTGGTTCGCTTATGTTACACGGTATGTGAAACCACGGTTATGCCGCTAACCGTGGTTGTACCAAACGGAGCTTGGCGACCTCGGTTTGGCAGTTAACCGAGAAAATGGCGGCTTCCATGGAGGACGTGTGCACTCCGCGAGCGTTCGTGAAAAACGAACGAATTGGCCTGCACGAACCACGGAAAGCCTGATTAGGCTTTGGGAAAACAATTTGCGTCATCTACGGAGCACCTCAAGGAATGCGAAATTGGACGCGGCAATAACAGCTGAGTTGAACGCCAGGCTGCCGCCGGACGCAAAGCCATTCACGCCAAAGGAAGTCCACTTTAACTGAGGACGCCTGTGCGCCGTGTAACATCGGCGAACCGTGGTTGGCACTAACCGTGGTTCAACGCTGTTAATCATGGTTGGTCGTAAGTGCGGTTAACTTGCCTGTGTAACAAGGGTATTAGTCACTGATCCACCGTGGTGGACCCGAACTGGGTTAGTCAAAAAGAAAAAGCTATTCCCCGAAAAAGAAAGCGGAGGGGGATGGGGTTGACGTTTCACTAAATGATGGTTCTCGGAAGAAAGCAACACATTTGACAATGGCAGGTTAGAAATTCTTCTCATGGGTTGTCGTGCATGCACCATATCGGATGGATTCAAGCAGCCGCCTTTGCAACGTTTACACGTGCTGGCTGGTGCGTGGTAATGAAGGTTGACATCCGTTTAACAACCAATCCATCATGACACACCATGTGCCATTCTGACTGTGCCTCTCGTTATTCGTCACAGACATGCTGTTTGTCGCAGTAGCAGGAGTAGAACTTTGTGCCCTGCTCTGGGTGCACAAATGTGAAATGGTCGTGCTCGTTCCCTTTCCACGTCTTAACCATTTGCTTTCCAGTTTTTTCTTTCGGTAATGACAGGAATTGAGAGTGACACCATATTCCGTGACGTCACTGTATGAAACTAACACGCCAAACCAGACGAGGCCCCATTCGTGCACATACGTCCGCCACTCAAAATGCCTGCCACCCAAATGCTAGCCTATTTGAAACTGCTTAGCCTTGTTCCTCGTGTCTTTATTTCCAAAACTTATATTGTCCAGATGGGCAAGAAGTGCTTTGTGCCGCGATGCAACTCGGGCTACAAATTGTGCACGGAGAAAGTTTCTCTTTTCGCTGCTCCGAAGGACAGTGTTTTCTCTTTTTGCTACCACCAACTCTCTTGAGTACCATTCTACATTCTTTCGTATCATTTAGCCGCACCATACAATACTCGAGCTAAAGCAGCTTTTTCAGACAAAAATATGTGAAGTTCGTAGATGGTGGAATATTAATTGTGATAAAATTCTTGGCGCACCATAACGTACATATCTTGCAGTCTATTTATTTTGAATATATCAAAAAGCGGCTTCATAGCCATCGGTCACAAGCTGTCGCCCACTTTATTGCATTCTCTTTCAATCCTGTATTTTTTGACGTGGGAGCGGCGTGTCACCTGCTAGTTCACGCCCCAAAAAACCTAAATAGCGTTATTCTATTTCATTACATTAAAGCATTCGTCTTCTCACAAATGTTTAGGGAATTTGCAAATAAGCGGTTCGTTGTAAAATATTCTCTAGGGTAACTTGATCTCGTATGCGAAATGCCCCTTAGCATGATACCTGCTCTTTATATGATACTGACCGCGAATATATCAATTAATCTTTCGAGGGCAAATGAAGGGTGAATTCAACACGCGTCATGCAACTCCAGATTTACTTTTGTAGACAAAATGCGGGCACGATCGCCTAGGCCATGGTGTTGCCGAGCCCGAAGGTGGTGTTTATAAGCTTCAGGCCACATGCCAAACCGTCATGCATAAAACAGTACTAAGTCTTTATATTTCACTGATGTCTATGATATTACAATATTACACAATCCTCACAGGGCCTTGCGACATCGCTAAACACGCTAAAACACCGAATGTTAGAAGCGTCTGGTTTGCTCTCGCGCGCGCCTCTTTTCGGCAAGAAAGGGAAAGAGGTCCCCGATTTCTCCTCATTCCAACGCGCCGTCGCTCCACCTAAACTATTCTAACACCGTGGTCCAGGCAAAGCTGCGGCTACACAGACGCACAAGCATACCCAGCCGATATGCTGCGTCCCAGAGGTCACGTGTTGACCGCTGGATTCACGGAGCGTTCGCTTTGTTCGTTCTCTATGCTCAAACACAACGTTTGTGCAGTGCTCTTAGGAAAGTTCGTACAGCCACTATGCAACCTCGAGTAACTTGTTACATACAGCAACGTCGACACAACGCTTTTCCAATCCTACTGGAAAGTCGTCCTTAGCATAGCTTCTAAAAGTTGACGCAACATCGCCGAATACTGACACATTTCGCGTAGCATTCGACATTTGCAACTAAGCGTCAACAATTCGTGCGACTATGGTGTCTGAATAAACTGCCACCGCTACACGACACTCCCGAGAACAATTGCTGAGTGCGGAGCTTATGCAGGAAGCGTCAACAATTCGTGCGACTAGGGTGTCTGAATAAACTGCCGCCGCTACACGGCACTTCCGAGAACACTTGCCGAGTGCGGAGCTTATGTAGGAAGAGAGGGGCACATGAAATATTAAACGATCGTTCCATGTTTCCCTGCCACCGTCTTTCGCACATTTCACGAAAGGAACAACCAACGGAGCACACTTTCTTACCAAACTGGGACCGTGTTGCTGTTCGGCTTCCTTTGGAACGAGTTTCGCTCTCTTGGCTGGCATTCCCGACGTATCATTACCTCCTGCCATTGTAGGAACTTCGCGAGATCACAGAAAGCAACTGACGAAACGCGCCGTCCGACGCTCAAACGCAATCAGGTGACTGGAGTGTACTTCGCTCGAACCCTCACGTACCGTCACGGTAGGGAGCGAAGGATTAATCGCCCGTCGAGAGACATCGCCCAGCAATGACGCTAATTAAAATAGAAGTGCTGGGGAGCCAAGAGTTGGGGCCAAACCCAAGGAAATGTCTGCGTACCGCCGCACTCAGCGAAATATCTCTCAAAGGACAACGCTTGCGACGGTAACGGGCGGTTACCGCCATAATACCGGTACCATGGTCCCACGGCCGCCACGGTGACCTAAACGAAACCCGAAACCATACTACCTAACGTCACACTTTCGCAGCGGATGTGCGGCCATTTTGTGAACTTTAGCACCCCCAATCAGTTCGCCGGAGCGTATGGGCGCGAGCTTTGAACTTGCACTGAGGCAATCCGCCGAGTGCGTACTGCAGACGCGCGCCAGAACGAACTAAACTCGCGGAACTTCTGTAAAAGTTTTTACGTAGCAAACACGGTCCTGTGTGTATTCTTGGACCGTGGAGCAATATGACGGTTACCCGCAACTTGAATGCCTGGGGGCTCGCATGTGCTGTTTGCTTGCACTAGCACAGCAGACCCAAAAACAGTTCTCAGGCTCACATGCCACACTGCAAACACGGTTTGTCTCGCGAACGAAATGTGCTGCGAGAAAAACCCGTGTTAGAAACTCTGTTCTCATTGTTTGGAAGCATTGAGCAGCGTAAGCTTTGTGGGCGCGGTTATATGGAAACGCGCATGGGCCAGCGGAGTGGGGCGGGGATGGCTTGCGTTCCGCCTGCTAATGTCGGGGCGACGCGCAAATTCGCTTTCCTAACCCATTTGGAAACAACAAACATAAATCGATGCGTTGACTCGAATACCGCGTTCCGCGCTCCCTCACTGTAAACCTTAAAAAGAAACATCACCCGCAGCGCCATTTGTCGGGGGATATTAGAGGAAAAGAGCGGGGGTGGGGGGGGGGGGGGGGGGGGGGGGGCGTGCTTAAAAAAGTCGATCACGCGGCTTCATGGGTGATATGAAATTTGTGGTCAAAGCTCGAAGACTTATACTGCACTAGCTGACTATAATACAAATAAGTAATTCCTGTTTCTCAAGTTTCAAGCATTTTAATTGTGTGCTGTAAATAATCTAGAAATTGTTGCCAAGTTATTTTATGAGTGCTGGCAATGAATTTTAAGAAAAAGTGATACACCTAACTGACCTCCACTTTTAATTGTGTGGGTACATATTCTTTCTAGAGTATAAATATTTTGCTCTATGTCCGCATTGTTTCTAATATTGCTCTATTGGTTGTTTTACTTCCGAAAGTCCACGCAGACAGCACAGGTACTATAGGCAGAGACAAGGAACAGATTATGCGAATCTGTGTCCTCTTTCTATGCTATTCACAGAAATATGTGCTCATATCAACAATCCACCGGCAACCTACTATTTTGATGTAGACATCTTCAGTTACTACAGACGAGGCATTTTTTGCGCAAGCTATAAACGTTTAATTTGCAAACACAAGTCACAATCACAAACACAAAAGAGACTCAAATAATTCATTGATATGAGACCAAGGCAGGCTCATGCAGATTCGCATAGTAAAAATGAGACGTTGGACCTGCCCTATGTGTTGACTAAGCAGCAGGGGCATAGCCAGAAATTTTTTACGGGGGGGGGGGGGGGTTCAACCATACTTTTTATATGTTCGTACGTGCGTTTGTATGTGTGCGTGTATATATACGCAAGCAAAACTGAAAAATTTCGGGGGGGGTTCCCCCCCCCCGAAATTTTTCAGTTTCAGTTCAACCCCCCCCCCCCTGGCTACGCCCTGCTAAGTAGCTTTCACTTTGTGCTGCTGTAGTAAGGTTGCTGGCTTGATTTCTGGCGGTATTTATTGAGGCTTGAGAACCTTGCACTGGCCGTCCAGCAGAGATCATAACCTGGCAAAAATGAGTGCGGTCCTCCCAATGGCATTATCTAGGCATGTTTGGAATACTGATCCAAAAAAATTGTACTGTGAAACCTTACGAGATAAACCTGCTAAAATCAGGGCAATAACGTGTGAAAATACGAAGTGGGATAACTTTCAGCGAGCAGTAAAGAAATAGTTGAAAAATGTTTAGCAGCCAAGGAATGAACATGGATTTATTAGCACTGAACTAATAGACCTCTACCAGCCTACGTCACTCACTCCCCGTGCGTCAGGTCACGTGACCTCTCGGCGCACGTGCAACCGCGGGTGGTTGGCAAAACATTCCCGCTGCCGGCTCAGCGTGGTACAGTCGCACGGTGTTTGGCGCACGTTTTTTTTTTCTTTGGAACCTTTTTCTGAATCTTTCGGTTCCAAGATTATTTGTGGTATGTGTCAAAGAACATATAAATGTGTCGTGGACTGTGTGACGAAAAATTTGCCACGCTGCTGGCTGGTTAACTTGGAGAAGTGAACCCACGTGGTGGTTTGTGCAAGGAACAGCGGCATCGTCTTCGAAAATGTGCCGCGTTTACTGTGGCGTGTAGTGTGCGTTGAAAGGCAGCGACGATATCGGTTCACATTTGCGGACGTTGAAACTGACAATATTGTGTGGTGTGTGTTGTGTGAATAACGATGCATCTTGTTTGCGAAAACATCGGCACGCGTTGTATCTAACAGGGCAATTTGCAGTGACCGGTTGTCGACGGAACATCAGGATTGGACATTTTATTTGACGCGATGATCTGCGAGTGCGTACGTCTCAGTGTTTGTGCTGCGTGCACACAAAAAAAAAAAAAAAGAAAGGGCATGGTGTCCGTGCTGAAAGGTAAGACTACGCATGAGCTACCAGCGTGTTTTAGCATTGCGGAACATGCACGTATGGTTTACCACGGCGAATATCCAGAACCATACGCGTATCGCCTTTTATTGGAGATATACGTCATAATGGAAGTAGTGGAGATTCTTGTTTGTCATATTCTAGTTAGCTTATCTTTACGGCTCGATATTTATGAAGTGACATTCCGAGTTTGTGTACAAAGTCTAAAGGAGAGGAGCAAGTATGGAAACACGTTGTAGGCATCAGATACAGCGACGTAACCGCGCAAGAGAACATTTATAATTAAATTATTGGTGTTCAACATCTCTAAACTGCTCAGTGGATTATGAGGAACGCGGCAGGGGATAACTTCGCTTTAATTTTCACGGGGATTTGTTAACCGAACGCAGGCTAATGCGTGTTTCCTTCGTTTTTTTTTTCTTTGATTCATCTCTGATCAGAATTTCGCGCCGTGAGTGAGAATCGAATCCGTGACCTCGCGCACAGTAGCCGCCAATGCTGTACATCGTTTAAAACTGCAGTGCAGATTTCGCGACGGAAATGCATGCCATGCTAATATTTCTCCAAACACCAGTCCCCGTGAAAATGTACAACGTTCGCTTCCGAGGAGCATAAGATTTTTTTATGGCTGTCATCCCCGACGAGCAAATCATATGTTGAACTAACAGAATCGTTCATTACAGGCAGTAACTCTTCCTTCTAACAGCTGTGAGTTCAGAAAACAGCAATTTGCAAAAACTTCTATCGAAGTAAAGCAGACACACGCAGCGCTGCTATGCAGAGAGATCCCGGCGGCGGAACTTTCTTGCCAACCAGCACCTGCTCCGAAGGCGGGACTTGGGGGCGGGACACTGCCAGTGACGTCACACTGTTTGCAAACAGGGAGAGGTCTATTAGTCGTTGAAACCATGGAATGAATAGTTGCTCTCACTGTTAAAGGGACACTAAAGAGCAAAACGATTATTCCATATTAATAAACTACTCTTTCACGATACCAAAAATATCACGCTTGCTGCGAAAAGGGCTTAGTAAGCGAGAAAACGCGCAAAAAGAAAATGTGGGTGGCGACACCACCTTGAAGTTTCCGCACCATTGGCCATGACGTAGCATGTTTTGACGGCGCCTACTAGGGACTACGTAGTTCCTGATTGGTAAAAATGAAGTGCATTCTCCTCTGAGGGGGCCATGGATCTTACATACCAAGTTTGGGGAAATTTTGTTGAGTCAGTGGCGCCAAAATACGATCAATACATTTTGAAATCCGTGACGTCACGCGGGGAGTTTCTGGCGTGAAATTTAAAAATGAAAGTTTTAACTTGATTTTCTCCTCCATTAATAAATCTATGATGGCGAAATTAACGACATTAGAGTTCTCAGAATACACTTTATCTATCTAATCAGATTCATTGTTTCTCTTTAGTGTCCCTTTAAACTAATGGTCGACAAGCTCCTCACACACGGTGTTCAACGTGGTTGGCAAGGCAGAGGAAGAAGGCGCCACAAAAGCAACCTGCTCATAAAGTTCTGTCCTCTGATTCATCACAGGGTGGTTGATATACCACGCTGCCTGAAAGAGCGGATAACAACTTCCTCGGTGACGACCACCCAAACCTTGGAAATGATGTCAACCTCATCTTGTCGCGATGGCTTCTTTAGGTTCCCCTTAGACATCACTGCCCCTGCTTGAACGAAGCATGGCCAGGTCTGTTGAAGGCTGTTCTTGAATGATTTCAACAAACTCACGTCAGCTGGCTGCACTATCAGTGTGCAGCCACCTCGAACGAACATGTTGGTGTCCTTTGACGTAAAAGCCTGGCAGGCAGTGCCAGATATCATCTTCATTTGGGCCCCAAATTCATCGTGCGCGCCGCAGGAGCACAATGGATGTTGTCCAGTCATTCTTTTAGAATGACAGCGTCACGTTGGCTGAAATGGTAGAAATATAAAGAAGCTGCCGCCAAGCAAAAGGGGGCATGGCTTTGTCAAGTTGTACCTGACAGCTTTTTCCTGCACAACCGCTGCCTGTACCTTTACAGGGCAGAAATAAAGAATTTGGCTTAGTTTAATTTGAAATTTTAGAATCGTTCCGATGCAAACGTGAGTGCTTGAGCACTGAAGTTACACTACTTGGCGAGTGTGCTGCTAATTCTAATTTGTATGTTGCGAGCATAGTACCCACAATACACAGAACGTTAACAAAGAAAAAAAGAGAGCAAGAAATTTCAAAAATGAATATCGTAATAGTGAGCGAGCTAAATATTCTCGCAGGTCATAAATGACAAGTATAAAAAGGTGTTTGTATCAATGGTCTTGTAGTTTAAACACAACTTGGAACTTGGGAGGGATCCGGCCGGTTGGCTCTTTGAATATTATGAATTCCAGGAGTTACAGTGCCCACTGCGGTCACACACAACACCACCGTAAACCCACAACGGGCGCATCCAGTGTTCGCGATCCGGACACTTGCTTTCTTGGTGACATTGTTGATCCATCCACACCATGTTCTGATCTATGTTGACAATGTAGAGGCCACTGTAGTCATTCTGGAGGCATAGGGTTTCCACATTTGAGCCGTAATGAAATGGCACACGAAAAGACGATGGACGAGGCAAAGAAGCAAACAGGACCAGCACTAAACAACAACTAACAAATAACAGCATCTTAAAAGTAAAAAAAAAAAACTGACAGCATCATGAGCAGAACACCTCCCAGCGGGCAACACACTTCTTTCATCCTTCCTTGCATACCACGAGCACATCTAGCTAGACAGATCGATGCGTAGATTCCTTCAAAGACAGTGACATTTTTTTCAATCGATAGGAACAATGATAGAGTGCTGACACACCTGTCTCCCGCTTTAGCCCAACTTTTTGCCCTCTTCGTGTTTCTGCAGTCTTTTGGAAGGCTAATACCACTTCCACATAGTTGATCGGGAGCTTCTGGCAGCTGTTTGTTGCTGTGCAAAGTGACACATTGAACCTCTTTTTCCACCTAGACAGATATTGGCACGTGTCATTGAAGTTCCCCAGCTTGGTTTCTCATGAGAGTTCACTTGCATGCTCTTGTAACAGACGGTTACTAACCACCCTTACCGCCACTCTCTCTTGCAGAAATTTTACAAAATTCGTTGTTCATCTCCTCAGAAAACGCAAGTGAACTGCTGTTCAAGGAGTGCTTAAACTTTCCTTTTTCGTGGTACTCCTGAAGGGGAGTCTCCTGAGCAGAGTTCCGCTGCCTTACTTGCATTCGATCCAGCCAAAATTGGCGCGCGGCCTTACTGGTATAGATATTGGCCTGTCGGTGCCATCGTCTTCCCAGCTGGTACAGCGCTTATGGTGCTCAGCTGCTGACCCGAAGGTTGCAGGTTCGATTCCGGCCACAGCAGTCGCATTTTGATAGAGGCGAAATGCTAGAGGTCCCTGTACTGTATGATGTCAGTGCACGTTAAAGAACACCAGTTGGTCGAAATATCCTAAGCTCTACGCTACAGCGTGCCTCATAATCTTATCGTGGTTACGGCATTTAAAACCCCAGATATTATTATTATTATTATTATTATTATTATTATTATTATTATTATTATTATTATTATTATTATTATTATTATTATTATTATTATTATTATTATTATTAGGGTGTTTAATAGACAGCACTGAACGACAATGAGTAATGGCGACAGTCACGGCAAGGCACGAACTCCCTGCGCGAGCGGCGTTCTTTTTCAAGCAACCAAAGAGGACGACCCACTAGAAGGCGCTGGAGAGGGTAACCCATTACCATGTCCCAAGGCTTCTCTACAATTACCCCGGGTACGAAAAGGGAGCCGTCCGGCGACCCAACAGCTCGTCACTATGAGTGGGTCATAGTAGGCCTTGAGGCGCTCCACGTTGACAATGTCGCGCCCTCGACGGCGCATGTCCGAAGCTGGTTCGATGGGTTCGATCAAGTAGTTGACCGGGGATGTGCGCTCGACGACCCGGTATGGGCCTTCGTATTTCGGCAGCAGTTTTGAAGAAAGGCCACTTGCAGCGGTAGGGACCGAGAGCCATACGAGCGCTCCAAGGAGGAACGTGGGTTCAGAAGTAGTGGTGTCGTCGCGAATGCTCTTCTGCAGCTCTTGTTCCTGCGTCGTAAATGTCTTGGCAAGCTTGCGACACTCTTCAGCGAGCCTGGCTGTGTCAGAAATAGGCGCGCACTCAGATGGATCCGGCTTGTATGGAAGTATCGTGTCGATGGTGTGCGACGGGTGCCTTCCGTACAGTAAGAAGAATGGTGAAAAACCAGTAGTGCTCTGAGGGGCGGTGTTATAGGCGTAGGTGACAAAGGGCAGAATGGCATCCCAATTGGTGTGATTGGCGGCGACGTACATTGACAGCATGTCGCCGTGCGTTCGGTTAAAGCGTTCGGTTAGGCCATTCGTCTGCGGGTGGTAAGCAGTAGTTTTGCGGTGAACAGCATGGCACTCTTTCAGAATGGCTTCCACGACTTCCGATAAGAAGACACGGCCTCGATCGCTGAGAAGCTCTTGGGGTGGACTGTGACGCAGTATGAATCGGTGTAGTAGGAAGGAGGCAACATCGCGCGCTGTAGCCGCTGGGAGGGCGGTGGTTTCGGCGTATCGCGTTAGATGGTCAATAGCGACGATGGCCCAGCGGTTACCAGCCGAAGTCAGAGGAAGTGGTCCATACAAATCGATGCCCACGCGCCCGAACGGACGGTTAGGGCAAGGTAATGGTTGTAGACCTGCTGGCGACACGTGCGTTGCAGGTTTTCGGCGTTGGCAATCGAGGCAGGAGCGGACGAACTTCTGCACGTAGCGGTACATCCCACGCCAGAAGTATCGTTGTCGAATGCAGTGGTAAGTTTTGGATACCCCAGAGTGCGCGCATTGCGGGTCAGAGTGGAAGGCCTCGCATATTTCAGAACGCAGACTGGGGGTATCACTAGTACCACTGGCGGCCGTCGGCGTTGTAGTTGCGTCGGTGCAGGAGGTCGTCACGAACGGCGAAATGGTGGGCTTGACGACGCAACGCGCGAGTGGATGGTGTTGCGTCGGATCAGTGAGCAAGTCGATCAGCGAGGTGATCCATTTATCCTTGTGCTGTTCGGTAGCGATGGTGTGAACGCTGATTGAAGCAACAGCTATGTGAGATACTGAGCAGGCGGCATTGTCGTCAGGCAAGGGAGAGCGCGAGAGGGCGTCGGCGTCAGCATGCTGGCGTCCGTTGCGGTACAGCACGCGGATGTCGTAGTCCTGCAGGCGAAGTGCCCAGCGGGTGAGACGGCCTGAGGGATCCTTCAATGACGACAGCCAGCATAGTGCATGATGGTCGGTGACGACATCAAATGGGCGACCATACAAATAAGGTCGAAACTTTGTAAGGGCCCATATGATCGCCAGGCACTCTTTTTCCGTGACTGAGTAATTGGTCTCGGCTCTGGTAAGCGTACGGCTTGCGTATGCCACGACATATTCGGGGAACCCTGGTTTGCGTTGCGCAAGGACAGCGCCGAGGCCTACACCGCTGGCGTCCGTGTGTACCTCCGTTGGGGCCGTAGGGTCGTAGTGGCGTAGTATGGGTGGAGACGTCAACAAACGACGGAGCTTTGCGAACGCGTCGTCACACTCGGACGACCACGAATTTAGGGGTCCGTTACTTCCAAGGAGCTTCGTCAGTGGAGATATGATGGTGGCAAAGTTTCGTATGAAGTGTCGAAAGTATGAACACAGTCCGACGAAACTGCGCAGTTCTTTGACGGACGTAGGTTTGGGAAATTCGGCCACGGCCCGAAGCTTGGCCGGATCGGGAAGGATTCCGTCTTTGGACGCGACGTAGCCGAGGATTGTCAGCTGCCGTGCCGCAAATCGGCACTTCTTCAGCTTCAGTTGGAGGCCGGCGTTGCTCAAACGGGTCAAGACATGCCGCAGACGTTGGAGATGCGTGGAGAAGTCCGGAGCGAAGACGACGACGTCGTCCAGGTAACACAGGCACGTGTGCCATTTCAAGTTACGCAGAACGGTGTCCATCATGCGCTCGAAGGTCGTGGGCGCATTACACAGACCGAACGGCATGACGTTGAACTCGTACAAGCCGTCGGGCGTGACAAAGGCTGTCTTTGGTCGAGCGTCATCAGCCATGGGTACTTGCCAGTACCCCGAGCGCAAATCGAGAGATGAAAAGAATTCTGCTCCTTGGAGGCTGTCAATCGCGTCGTCGATTCGCGGCAGTGGATAAACATCCTTGGACCTTGCGGGTGACCTTGTTGAGCCGTCGGTAGTCCACACAGAACCGCACAGAACCGTCCTTCTTCGCAACGAGAACAACCGGAGACGCCCATAGGCTGTCGGAGGGCCGAATTACATCGCGTCGAAGCATATCGTCCACTTGCTCGTTAATTACCCAGCGTTCTGTGGGAGACACGCGATATGGACGTTGCCGCAGTGGTGGTTGGGCGCCAGTGTCGATGCGATGCGTAACAGCGGACGTGCGGCCGAGGGATGTTTGCCCGACATCGAAAGAATGACGAAATTCATCCAACAAGCACAGAAGCTGCGAACGCTGGACCGACGTAAGGTTGTCAGCAATGGGGGACCAAATACATCAGTAGGTGACGAATCAGACGTAGAAACAGCACTGATGGTGCGGGAACTGGTACAGTGCGAGTCATCGGGTGCGTCCAGAACTTGTGCGTCTTCAACGGGTTCCACTTTGCCGAGACATTCCCCTCGAACCAACGTAACAATGCACGGGGATGGGTTGGTAACAAAAATAGTGGTTCTGCCCTGAGTGACTCGCACGGTCGCAAAAGGTACCAGCAACCCTTTCCTAGTGCAGATGCGGGCAGATGGCGAAAGGAGTGCAATGGTGTCGGAGAGACCGGCGCAGTAGACCGACACAGCCGTTGACGAGTTTGGAGGCACTTTCGTATCGTCTTGGACGAGGATCTTGCTCACTGCCGATGGACTGTCTGTCGGCGTCAAATGTGAGAACGGTGAGAGTTCGATTTCGGCTGGTGCGCAACGAATTACGGCGTCGTGGCGGGAGAGGAAATCCCATCCCAGGATGACGTCGTGAGAGCATGCCGCAATTATGATGAACTCGACGTCGTACAGAACGTCCTGAATGACGACGCGAGCAGTGCATACTGCTGTAGGATGAATACTCTGGGAGCTGGCGGTACGGAGGGACATCCCAGAAAGAGGCGTCGTCACTTTTCGAAGTAAGCGGCTAAGTTTTGCGTCCATAACGGATACGGCGGCTCCAGTGTCGACAAGGGCAGATGCGCGAACACCGTCCACAAACACGTCGATTACATTCGATGGACTTCGCTGAGGGCTTTCACAGTTCGATAGCGTCGCAGCCCTTGCCTCCTGGACTGCGACGACTAGTTTTCCTGCTCTCGTGCGACCGAACGTGGCCGCATGGGTGACAGTGATCGACGTCGTGGAGACGGAGAGCGGCGAGTAGCTGGAGGTGGGCGTGAGTCGGCGACATAGGTGGAGGTGGGTCGTAGAATGCACGGCTTGACTGGCTGGTGACAGGTGACGCGACTCGAGGCGGCTGCACGCGTTGACAATAACGTGCCACGTGACCGGCGTAACCGCAAGCAAAGCAGATGGGCCGGTTGTCGGGGGTGCGCCAGCGGTACAGTGGCTAGTACCAGCGGTTCGCCGGGGTAGGTCCCGCCCATGTCGCAGGACGCGATTGACTGGTCGGCTGCTGAAATGACTGTATGGTGGGTTGCAGTCGGGGCCGAGGGATGGCGTCCGCATATGTAGCCGGCACACCCGCCTCAAAGAACGGAGGTCTAGCGGCGGCTTCGGCGTAACTCATTGGGGCAGCCGCAGGAATTACTTGGGGCGTCCTGGCGACAACTTGAGCGTAACTCTGAGGCGCAGGAGCCGGAGGTTGCGGGTGGTACTCAGGCATGACCTCCGCAATTTCCTGCTCAATCGCTCGGCGGAGAGGAAGAAGGGTGGTCGACGACTGTTGAACGTGCGGCGGGTGGGCACAGGCGAGGAGGGAGATCTGGCGTGCAATTTCCTCGCGCACGAATGACTTGACTTCTGCCAGCAACGCGGCCTGGTCAGATATTGCCGCCAAGCCAGCAAGCTCTGGGTCGCGTGATGGGGAGCGACGGGTCATCGAACGCTGCCGGCGGAGCTCCTCGTAGCTCTGGCACAGCGTTATGACCTCGGCCACTGTGCAAGGGTTTTTGGCGAGCAGCATAGTGAAGGCATCGTCGTCAATGCCTTTCATTACGTTCCGGATCTTGTCAGACTCAGACATGGTCCCGTTGGCCTTCTTACACAAGTCGGGGACATCTTCGATATAACTTGTGAAAGATTCACCGGCCTGCTGAGATCGTTCACGTAAAGCGCTGTTCGGCTTGCAGCTTACGAACTGCTGGGCGGCCAAAGACGCTGATGACGGCGGTCTTGAAATCGGACCAAGTCGCAAAATCGGACGCGTGGTTGTTGTACCACAAGCTTGCTACGCCCGCGAGGTAGAATACCAAGTTGCTTAACTTGCCTTCTTCGTCCCATTTGTTGGGGATGCTGACGCGCTCGTAAATTGCGAGCCTCCGCACCCCGCACCTCCACCAAATTGTTAGGGTGTTTAATAGCACTGAGAACGACAATGAGTAATGGCGACAGTCACGGCAAGGCACGAACTCCCTGCACGAGCGGCGTTCTTTTTCAAGCAGCCAAAGAGGACGACCCACTAGAAGGCACTGGAGAGAGTAACCCATTACCATGTCCCAAGGCTTCTCTACATTATTATTATCTTGGTGCCATCGGACAACCTTCACTTTCGTCAAGCTTTGCTACAACCTTGCGTTCCGGCTTCGCAATTAAAGGTGAAATGGCAGGTACCAGCACATGTTATTTTACAGGTCATGCATGTAATCTGTTATTGCAAGAGAGTTCACCCAGTGCACATTTTTCAGTTATCTGCCATGCTAACTAACCTCGTTTCCGCAGAGGTTATCACCAAAAGGTCAGTGGTGGGTTATAGAACGGTGTTTTTTGAAAACTAGAAAATAATGCCAAAAACAGGGTCGGGTTATCTTTCGGGCGTTGGTCATTTCTTGGGATTTTACTATAGTATCTTTGTTCAAGCGAAACTCACTCGGGATCATTCTAATCAGCATTGGTCTAAACAGAGCTGACTTCAGTAAGTGTTCTTGATAACATTTCAATGCAGGTGCGTCACTAATGTTGAAGATGCTATGCTTTAATATACGGATTAGTACATTTGTGTGCGGTACTGGAAAACAAAATTTTCTATACTTTGGCCTCTTGCATCACAGTGAGAGTACCTCTGTGCCTTTAGACCACCAAAGACCAAATACTGCTCAGGTAGTTCATCAATGCCTGAAATTTTTTAGTATGAATCTCGTAATTAGAAGGCATGTATGTACAGCAAAAGTTTACTAGTTTGTTTAACAGTACAGCTTGAAAGCTTGAACTACAGCTTCTTCAACAGAATTTCTGAGTTCTATGTACTGGCAAGCAACACTTTTGTCATCTATAATTGCTACACCACCACATGACGTGACAGTATTGCTGCGGTCTTTATGGCAAAGAGCACATATCTATAGAGAAATTTTGTATGCTGGACTTCGGTGTTGGACTGGGGTTGATTTTCTTGTACACATAACACTGTTGGACCTAGTTCTCAGAAATGTTGTTCGATGTCATCGAGGTTTCTAAAAAGACCACTAATTTTCCGTGGTATGAATATGTCCATACTTGAGATAAATTGGTTCCATATGTATAAAATGAAAAAGCAAGCTGACTTAACTTACGGAGTAATTTTCAGACACTTAAATTCAAGTAATTGTTTTTTACTGGAGCAGTCAAAAGAACCTCGCCACTCCTTAGGTTCTGCCTGTGCTGTTTGACTGGCAGTAGTTTCTGTCTTCTCCGAAAAGTCCTTGGGCACATGCTCTAGTGAGTGATTTTACAGCAAGTAGGCTTCACCTCAAAAGGTCAAGCATTTGAACTCACTGGTTTCAAGCTTTATGCATCTTCTTCAGCCTCTGCACTGTTCTGGTTGCTGCTAATGTTGCCAGAGACCTCTGGTGCAGCTGAGTTTGGGGAGGGTGAGGCAGCCTCAGCTGCTGCCACCATCGGGACAACTAGTAGCGATTTCAGCATGCTGCATGGGGCCTGGGTGGCCACCTGGTGCAATTGTGCTGCTGCCCCCACTCCTCTACTTCGGTGAAAGATATTTTCTCTGCAGGTGGTGTTGAGAGATGCTCTAATACGCTTCTCAAGAACTGATGTTTTCTTTCACTTTGATGATGACTATTTCTTTTTCGTTCATCCAGGCCACATGGGATCTGGAACGTGCAAAGTCGTCAGAAGAGTAACCTTTTGCACTGCACTTTGCATTACATAAGCAGCCCTCAGCAGCCTTGAGAAGTGTGACCAAGTCTCTGACACTTCAAACAGTGTCGTGGGTTTGGAAATGTTTGACCTTTCGTGGAGCTTTATCTGGCCTCTTTCTAGTGCCTTGGGCAAAGTCATAAGTGCTTTGCTTTATTTCAGTGTTGTCACACTTGGCGTTGATGTGTTTTACATTGCGTACATTTTCATCCCTCCATCCATCCATCCATCAGCTGTGCTTCACTCAGATCCATTAGGTTTTCAACACTACGCCCCTGACGGCAGTCATAGTCAGGTTTGCACTTACTGAAGTAGCATTACCACGTGCCACAAGGGGTGCCAGTTTGACATACTGTTCCTTGTATTAAACTCCGATTTGCAATCTTGGTGGCTTTGTAACCAATTCCAATAGTTTGTTTTTAGACGTCTTGCTACAAGAAATAGAGAGATTGTTATGTATTTTGTGGAGACCTGTTTACTGTTGATTGCATGAAATTTTGGGATTTTTTTAGTTGAGGAGTGCCTTGGGCTGGCCAAGCTGGGACGACATCGCTCATAGTTAATCGGCACAAAATTTAAAGACAGAAGAAACACACACATGCAGGACTAGCGCTGAACTACCAACTGAGGCTTATTCAATAGAAGTGCTTATTTATAATCTTCCTCGTCGCCATTGACATGAAGCCATTCTCGTCAAGCGTAGCTCATTTGAGGAAACAAGGGCTGTTATCTTTTTTAAAGGAGCCAAGCTATCCAACACTACTAACATACACTGAAGCGTGTGGCATGTCTGTGACATCATGCTGAAGACACATACTTATCAAGATGAAAAGATGAGCATTGTTTAAAACGTCGCAGCACGCGTGCTCCTTGGGAATATGTTTTTTTTTTCTTTTTTAAGGGAAACCTAATTACTACAACAGTGTGCTTCCTTTTTAGGAGTCTTTCAGTTGAGAGAGGGTTGAAGGATTCAATGTATTGTGTGATTTGTTTGCAATAATGCCAGTAACCCGCCAACGAGCACATGGATGGTATGCAGCAGAGATTACGGTTACACAATCTCTACCGCATGTGCATTCTATAAATGTATCTACTGTAACCTCGGTTAGTTACATCACACCAGGTTAACCCGAGCCACCTGTAAATATCAAGAGAATCTGGGGGAGAGGAGTAGATATATATAGAAAAGTTTGTAGTAAACAAGGTATTACTGTAATAGTTTGGAGCAGCGATGGGAAAAAGTAACCTGCCAATTTTCCCTAAATGTGTCAGTGCAGGGAAAATGTGCGTGAAGCCGGGGAATGAGTGGTGCGTTGCCTCTCCAGGTCCACTACTCACACAGCATTGCCTCAGCCTCTAGAATCCCCTTTTCCCCGAGCACAGCTGGCTACATGTGAGCCGTGGTTGAAACCTCGTTATTAGCTCAGGTCCATGGTGAGGTTACTCATGAAATGCCTGCCAAAACAGACGTTTGTTTGGGGAAAGTGTCAGCACAAATAGCATCAAAATACTTCAAATCTCCAAATCAACCAAAACTTTGTCTATAAGCATTTAAATGTGGCCAAAGCATTTGGAAGCTTGAAAGGTACTGGGCTGAAATGCACAGACTGTTGGGCGTAATGACTGCTGTTCATTGGTACTTAACTCCTGAAGTGCTTACAATGACATGAGCTCGTCATGAGCAGCCGCCACTTTTTTGCTTATGAGAACCTGTGCTCGTCACGGCTCTTCAGCAAAGTTCCAAGAGACTTTTGACGAGCCCAGCTCATCAAATGGTGTTTTCCTATTTAAAACATAAATAGCAGCACGGGTTCTGTGATTGGCACTTTTATTAAATGGGAGTGTGCACACTAAACAGCGAAATGCACGCCCTGCGTTTCCCATGTGTTACAAGTAAACACGGCCACATCCGTGTGGCGTTCTTGCGCTGGAAATCTTTCTCCTTCAGATGATGAAAGTGCAAGTCATGAGGATGTTGGTGTTGAGTTTGATTATTTGTGTGATGTTTGAAATTTATTTCAGAATACACCTCAAATGCCTCAAACTTATTTCAGAATACAGCTCAAAAGTATGGGGTATTACATGACAGGACGAAAAATGATGAATGAAGCAATATTATCTGCCATAAAATGCTTTTGCAAGTGTTTTTCTGCTTTGAAGATGTTGCTGAAGGACTTCACATTATATTTAAAAACTGGCAGTTTTCGAACAATTTTTTGTGGTTTAATGGCACCTAAAGGGAAGCTGAAGTGGTTTTAGAGTTTGGAAAAACTAAGTTGTTAACAAGGGCCAATATTACTGTGGATAATGGCTTAATTTTTTCCGCTGTTGTGGCAGCAGAAGCTTTAAAATACGCGAAAGAAAAGTTCGTCTTGCTCTGCCCACGCGAACGCGCCGAAAATCTGGGAGAGGAAACAAACTAACCGGAACTACGTCATCGTCGGTAGCTTTTGCAGAGCCACGGCACTGTCGTATCTTCAACCGTGGCCTCCGTGACTGGTTCCGGCTGTGCGTGTTGGTGGAACTGATCGCGAAGGGCCATGCTTTAACAGTGCTGATGTTGCCGATGACGCGGCCTACCGAAGATGACGTCACTGCGTTCTCTCAGCATCTCAAGAAGCCCTGCGGCTGCAGCGGCTATTTTTTGCCAAGAAATGCTATTTGTGTTCACTTCTGTGAACTCTTGGTTCCAGAGTTCACTTCTGTGAACTCTGGAACTACTGGTTTTTCACCGTTCTTCTTACTGTACGGAAGGCACCCGTCGCACACCATCGACACGATACTTCCATACAAGCCGGATCCATCTGAGTGTGCGCCTATTTCTGACACAGCCAGGCTCGCTGAAGAGTGTCGCGAGCTTGCCAAGACATTTACGACGCAGGAACAAGAGCTGCAGAAGAGTATTCGCGATGGCACGACTACTTCTGAACCCACGTTCCTCCCTGGAGCGCTCGTATGGCTCTCGGTCCCTACCACTGCAAGTGGCCTTTCTTCAAAACTACTGCCGAAATACGAAGGCCCATACCGGGTCGTCGAGCGCACATCCCCGGTCAACTACTTGATCGAACCCATCGAACCAGCTTCGGACATGCGCCGTCGAGGGCGCGACATTGTCAACGTGGAGCGCCTCAAGGCCTACTATGACCCACTCATAGTGACGAGTTGTTAGGTCGCCGGACGGCTCCCTTTTCGTACCCGGGGTAATTGTAGAGAAGCCTTGGGACATGGTAATGGGTTACCCTCTCCAGCGCCTTCTAGTGGGTCGTCCTCTTTGGTTGCTTGAAGAAGAACGCCGCTCGCGCAGGGAGTTCGTGCCTTGCCGTGACTGTCGCCATTACTCATTGTGGTTGAGTGCTGTCTATTAAACACCTTAACACATTGGTTTTAGAATTCAGCAGGGATCAAACTGTGATTACACACTCCATAGTCATTTTTTTAATAAGCGCATCAGCTTCCGTTTAAAGGGGTTAAGAGAACTACTTGTTGAGCGAGTTACAAATGCTTTAGGCATGAAAAGCACACACACACCACAAGAGAAGGCAATGGGATAGAGTGCCTCCCATCCAAGGTGTCGGAACGAAATGTTTTTCGCCGTCACTGTTGGTGGCGTAACCGATAGACATGAAAGATTAACAAGAGACAAAAATGCCCAGGATGGAATGGTATTTGGACCCGGGCCCTCTGCGTGCCACAGTCGAGCATTCTACCACAGAGCCACGCTGTTTTTTTTTATTTCCAGTTGTACGTCACATAAACGGGGACGACAGTATTATGTTACAAGACACCACAAACATGTAGGCACACATCTACCGTCAACCACTGGATAACCCAACGTTACTAGAACAAACTCAGTTTCAAAGCTCCGTATCTCCGCCAGCGGAGGAGGGTGGTCCGAACGGCGGTCGCGAGAACTAGCGGCGCTGCAGTTCCGTCTTGCGCCACTATCGGCGCGTCGTCTGCTGCCACGGCATAACGCTGCGGTCCGCCGCGCAGTTGCTCGCGGCAACTGCGCGGCAACTTTATTAAAGACGATAGTCTTTCTTGGGGAACTTAAACGCAGAAATTTTGGTCTGTCTTTCTGTCTTTCTGTTTGTCGGCACGTCACCCGATTCAGCCAACCGGCCAAAGTTGAACCACTAGCTTACCGCCCACCCATCTTGAACTGGTACGGCTGTTCATACTTGTGAACGTTGTCGATCAAAAAGTAAATATTACGCATATCTGAGGCGTAACATCATTAGGTAAGTATTAGGTGGTGTGTTCCTTTAATAGAAAATACATAGATACGCAATTTTAAAGACCTTGATGGTATGCGTTTAACGTTGAGACAGTAACGCGTTTATTAAAAGATTGCCACAGCTAAAGCGATCAGCGGTCCAAGCCGAGCAAGCGCGAGCGCCAACAACAACCGTCTTCGTCTTCTTCTTTCGCAGGCGTTCTTGTCTGCGCCCTACCATGTTACAAATTACTCCCCCGCGGAAAAGGAGCCATCCTGGCGACCTAAGGAACAGGTACAACTGGTGGGTCATAATGCGGCTTCAGTCGATCGACGTGAACAGTCTCGCGGCCGCGACGACGGCGGTCCGTAGATGATTGAACAGGCTCAATCATATAGTTAACTGGGGATGCTTGACGTAGGACGCGGTAGGGGCCTTCGTACTTAGGCAGTAGCTTTGTGGAAAGGCCAGGAGCGGAGGAGGGAACGCGAAGCCACACCAACGTTCCAGGCGAATACGACTGAGGAGGCAGGTTTTCGTAGTGACGGTCCTTCTGGCCCTACTCGCCCTACAATGTTACAACCCTAGTTTCTTAAGGTGCGCTGAAAATGCGACTGCGCTGAAACTTGTCTTCCTCCGTGCCCTCTGCACAAGCTCATGCTGTGTTTCGGTTTCGGTTCAGTATTGCATTGTACGAATGACAGGGGGCGCCGCTCTGGCATTCCTGTTAGGGTGCCTTGATGCCCGCGCGCTCCGCTGAGGGTGAGGACAGGCGCGTCGTCTGCTACGACGGCCGCCATTGCGAATCCCGCCGCAGCTCGGCAGCTTGCGAAACGCGCTACACAAAGCGCTTGCGGTGCGCGGATACGTCCGGAAATAAGTGCACGCTAGTGAGCTTTCTTTTTTTTTAAGCTTGGGCAGCTTTTATTGCTGTTGTTGCCTAAACGTTTATTAACGAAGCATGTAATTCATGTAAGCTGACGGCCTGTGCATGTGTTATGCGCTAGAGGTTGACGTACACTCTGCTTTGTTGAAAACAAATCCTCTTCCTTACGCGGGAAACGACGAAGTCTAAAGCCTTACTTAATTTTCTCGTAAGCTCTGCGTTCCATAGACACAAATAATCGTTTAAAGTATTTGTATACATGTCAGCACCAGCAGTATATGTATCTGAACACACACGATTTAGTGTTGCGAAGCTACCTAAGCGCGATTAAGGTGGTTCATTTTGCTAAGTTTGCGAACAATTTACTCGATTATTATAAATGGCATCATACGTATTGTACACACAATAAAGGGCCGAGGGGCAGGTCGGTGCGAATATCCTGCTAAAATGAAACGAAAGCTTCTTTATCATTATTATTGCTGACATTTCTTGCTCACAATCTGTAGCCGCTACTGTATCGGCACTCGAATTGCACCTCGAGTCCTTATCAAAACGATGAATACGTTGTTGAGTAGTATGCCGTAAAACTTTGCATGCGCGCAGTATCAGTGCGTTTTTCCGTCTTTTTCTGTATATGCAGGTTTTCTCGCATGCCCAATTGTATGCACATTTTATTGAGTGTTTCCAATACTGTTTTACACTTTGTGCGGCAGATGCAGGGCGTCGTTTATTTGTCTCTTTGTTAATAATAATATTCGGGGTTTCACTTGCCAGAACCATGATATGATTATGAGGCACGCCGTAGTGGAGGGCTCCATGAATTATGACCATCTGGTGTTCTTTAACCTGCACTGACATCGCACAGTACACGGGCCTCTAGCATTTCGCCTCCACCTAAATACGACCGCCGCGGCCGGGATGGAACCCGTGACTTTCGTGTCAGCAGCCGAGCTCCGTCACCACTATACCACCGTGGCGGACGTATTTTTTAAGGCGAAAGCCTGAAATGCCTCATCAAACGCGAAATTTGACCGTCGGCGTCCCGCGTCTACGGCGTCAGCGTACCACGACGTCGGGGACGAGGGATGCAAAAAGTCATCGTCACTTGATGACGTCACCATATGACGTCATCATGGCTTCACAAATTTTGACGTGACGTCATATGATGCCGTTATCACATGACATCGTAGCTTGGTCAAAAGTGGGCAGATCACGGAGGCAGTGCAAAACCAGGGGAAGTGCCTCCGATCTTGGAGGCAATGCAAAACCACGCAAAGTGCGCAAAAAATTAAGAACAAGATGGCTTTCGCTTTCGAGCCGTCCTAAGCGAACGCATAAGGGACCCTGTGAGTTTTTATTTCATTAACTGGTTTTTCATGACGTACTCATTGTACAACTTGACTTTGTTTCTTGTATTTTTTTACTGACATAGCGTGTTTACTGTACACAATGTTTCCCCGTCTTCTTGTTGTTTTCATGCGTCTTCTTTGTATAGACGCTTCGCGAGAACTGTTTGTATGCGCATTCCTATATGAGCCTTCCGGGCTTACATTATTAATAAATAAATAAATTATGCTTGCTCAAAGAAATAAAATACTGAATGTGTGTGTGTGTGTGTGTGTGTGTGTGTGTGTGTGTGTGTGTGTGTGTGTGTGTGTGTGTGTGTGTGTGTGCGTTAATATCCAGTGTACAGGCCATTTATTTGTGCGCGTTAATGCTGCGCTGACAGAAGCAATTACACAAATAAAACGTAAATTGCACAATAAAACACAACTGCCACTAGTCGATTCACAGTGATCGTAAATGATTAAAAAAACAGGAACTGCGTAATTATTTCAGAGAGGACGAAAATGTAACCTTGAAACACAGAGACAGGGAAGGATAAAAACATTTAACTGCACACATACATACATGGGCATCAGACCAGCACAGAAGGCGTACTTGAAACACGGAAAGGAATATAAAAAACAAGAACCCGCCGTGCTTTTAGTTATGGTGCTTGACTGGTGACCCGAAGGTTGCGGGATCGAATCCCGGCCGCAGCGGTCCCATTTCTATGGAGGAGAAACGAAAGAGGCCCGCGTACTTAGATTTAGGTGTACGTTAAAGAACAAAAGATGGTCAAAATTTCGGGAGCCTTCCACTATATACGGCGCCTCTCGTAATCATATCAGATTCTTGGGACGTAAATTCTCACAAATAATTATTATTAGGAAAAAAGAAGGATTTGATCTGCAGACAAACACGCATAATATATTGCATGATACATTTCAAATCACAAAAATAGCGAAAGCAAAAATCAAAGGCACATACAGGACCAACCAAGTGCAGTAAAGAATGTTTGCGAAGAAATATGCAGGATTCATGCACACGTGAACCAAAGCATTTTGAGCATGTAGCTGATATCAGTGTGTCCATTTATTACGCAAGGTTAACACCGCCAGAAGTTATCCTTGCATGTGCATTCGAAATACCGGCCGGAAACTTACGAGGTGCATAATGTGTTCTTCGGATGCCGCTTGTCACGTTTGATTTTTACTGTCCAAAGAAACCTCGTATCTTCTAAAACGATACAGCTCCCAGCGTTTCTGGAATGATTGGTGTACTGCGGCACGCAACACCCGGCCATGGTGACGGTAGCGAGCGCATAAAACTGGAGGGAAACGAGCGCCGACCTAAAAACCGCACGCGCGCCACGCACAAGAGACCGGGCGAGGGGTTCAAAATGGCGGCCACGCTGCCGCCAAGGCCGAGGAGGCGGCACCTGCCCTTTCAAAAGCTGACACCACTCTAAGCGGGGGCGCGCGCATCGAGGCACTCTAATTCCTGTTTTACCCAGGCGACGTGTAAGTAAGAGAGTTTGTGGAGAGTACTCGTTGAGTGCGGACGTTTCTTCTCCTTCGGCGCATCGCGCCAAACAGCGTGTTCGGGCTGGCCGGCGTCCCCACCGGTCGCGTTGGTCACCGCCGGTCTTCGCCTGCCGCTGCGCCGGGACTACCAGCCCGCAACACAGCGCTCATGTTTCCCGACGTATTGCCAGATGGTGTCCATATCTCACGCAGCGCCTCTTCTATCGTCTTTAGACGACATTTGCAGCGAAGCACGCAAATACGCGGCCAATTTTTATTGTACTAGTTAGGTGGATACTTAGGTGGATATGCATAAGGCCGTCTGTATGCATTGGCCCGCGTGCGTTGTTCATTGATTGGCTAAGAATCGATGTTCGGTCTATATTGCCACGCCCACTTGTTTTATTTTGATGTATTCGGGTTTGACCAGCAAGGACGGTTATCAACGCTCGACGCTGTCCGCGAAGCAGTGTTCGAGAAGCTTCGCGATTGTAGTAGATCGTTTTGGTAAGATTGCGCGCTGCACGCGAATGTTCCAGCTTTGTCGAGAGATAACGCCGCCACCAGCGATATCGCTGGAAAGTTCGATAGCGCCTATATAAAAGCCGACGCGCTTGACCGCTTGTCAGTTGATCGACGGTCGACGCTCTGTTCGCCGTTATCAGTGTATTGCTGTAGTTTGACTTTCAGTTTCCCGGCCACAAGTTCGGCGAAATAAAGAGTTTCATCTCGGACCGCTGACTGCTGCCTTCGTCGACGTCACGACCCTGTGACAATATTTGAGCTGTCTACATTGCGCTTAACTTCCAAGCATAGGAGTTTCTAAGCGAATGAGGGTTTCCAGCGTAATTTTTATAACTACCACCACAATTTTAGCCGCTGCCGTCTTTCTAGACCAAGAACAACCCAACACGTTTGTAAAAGCCTTTATAGTGTACAAAGAAGCGTACTTACTCGAGATACAAAAGCGTTCTAGAAAAACAGTACTCATGTTTCTACAATTTATTGAAAAAAACTTTCTCGAAAAACATGACCAATGCTTTGCAATGTTTACAAGACACGTTTTCGCGACGGTTACAGGGATACTAACCCAAAATCGGAAAATTTTGCGAGAACTCGGTAAATTAAATTTCAGTTTGCGATTACATCGAATAGATGTCTTCTCTGAGCAATTTTTTCAGCGGATAGTTGTATTTTCGGTGTTTCATCTTTCTACGTCGCATCCTTCTACGGTGCCTTAAACAATTCGAACAGATCGGCCGTGATGTGAGCACCGAGCAGTTATTCGCGCGTACTCTGTCGCTAGAAGAGTCGTCAGTATTCAACTTCAGTTTTTCAACTTCACCGAGCAGATGTTCCATGCCCGCAGCACTTCTTACACTGTACGACAGCCGTTTGCGTTTCGTGCTGTAGCCGTTCACTACGCAGTTAAACTGCTCGTCAACTACAATTATATTTTGCACAAGTAAGTCTACGTTCCCGAAGCAAAGTGTGGGATTGGGCTAGTTGGTATTCCATTATTAAACTGCTCAGCGCAAAACATTTGAAACGGTACACAAAGAAAAGACGAGGACCAGCGCTGGTCCTCGTCTTTTCTATGTGTACCGTGTCAAATTTTTGCGCTGAGGAGCCCGTTCCCGAGCCGGCGAGTGTAAAATATTCCGGACATCTTGTTCAATACCTCCTCGTATAATCCCTCGAAAATCCACTGCTTTGAAGGCATAGCGACAGCTGACAACTGATCGAATGTCAGTGTGATGCAACTCTCAGTCTCGGTAGCGTATATAGGTAATCGCCTGCCTTTCGTTTTGCCGTTCTATTTCTGGCGGCTCCTCCAAATTGGGCACTGGGCTTTCGCGGGACGCCGTGCGTATTGGGGGGGATTTGCGCCTAAACCCCGAACATTTTGGCTTTGAAATGTGCGGTGGAAGCAGGGGCGTAGGCAGAAATTTTTTTCGGGGGGGGGGGGGGGGCACCTCCTTGATCTGTAGGGGGGACGAGCAGGCAGATGTGGTCGAGTGTCATTTTCTGCTCTGTATGCTATGGCAAAAAAAAAAATTTCGGGGGGGGGGGGCACGGGCCCGGTGTGCCCTAACGTGGCTACGCCCCTGGGTGGAAGTGCTGGGAACAAGCGCGGCACGGCACCTAGCGCGAGTTCCCACTTTCCACGTGGGATCAAAACTTCTTGTCCCGCAACGACACTACGATAGTGCTTTACAACGTCGTCACTCTCAAAATGAACGTCACAGACCTTGTATTTCGCAGTAAGCTTTCTATCTTTGCGATGCAAAGCTTGAATGGCGTAGGGTCTTTTGGAGGTCCGAAGAAGTGTCGTGAAGCGGAGTCGTCGTTGCGGCAGCCGCTCTTTCGGCCCGGCGCAAAGCAAGTCGGCATACCGCACTGTGAATCTGTTCGACCTCGTTACGCTTCGTACATCATGCACATGTCTTCGTACAAGACGCTAAGTCTGGTCAAGAACAGTCGCAAAAATGACGAGCTAACAAAGCGCAGACGACGCTGTAACCCACGTGCGCTCGTACATCGGCGGCGCCGATCACAACAAGCGCCAGCCGCGGGAGCTAGACGTGACTGCAGCGCCACTAGTTCTCACGACCGCCACGCGGACCGCCTCTCCGGCGGAGCTTTTAAACTGAGTTTGTTCTAGTAACGTTGGGATAACCAACATTGTGATTTAAAATTCCTTCACAGTAAGCAGGGGTTCTGCCCTAGCCAACCATGAGAGAACACATTCTTTTGTTTTTTCTGCCTTGAGAAACCGGGCCATACTTTCTTGGAAATACTGTCATGTTGGCCTTCTATCCGGCTCACAGTAAAATCCAGTCATTCGTGAGCGCCATACACTGTGCAAGCCAATCATCATGATTAGGTCAAAAGGTAATCCGTCGTCATTGTCTATTGCTAAGTACCTTCCATGAGTTTCTTACGGAAATTCTTTTTCAATTGTCTTCTGCAACACATCCCAAAAGTACACTCCCTCCCAACAGTGCAGAAAGACGTGGTCAGTTGTTTCAGGTTTGTTACAGATTGAACAGTCGTAGCACCATGGCAAGAGAAACCTCACTCCTCTAAAATCGTTCTTACTGGTAGTGTTCCTGGGTGTAATTTAAGAAAGATTGATTTTGCATTTGGAGCTGCTTTCATTTTTTTTTTAACTTTCTTATGTACATTTTGACCCTTGCCTGCAGGATATAGCACTCTGTACATTGGGATGGGCAACACAATGTCACATACATCCTTATGAAGCTTTTTCTTTCCAACAGAAAACAGGTACTCGATCGGTAGAAAAGCGGATGCTCAAAAAACGCACACTTGCCACAACTTCCTTCACATAGCCTTGTACTGCACCTTTCATCACCTGAGTGCTGACAACAAAGTCGGGCAACAGTCAACCAGGTCTTATTTGGCACACTGTTAAAAGGAAGGGGTCGCTTGCCTCACGGAAACAGAAAAACCTATTTACCAACTGTTTGATGAACAGATGTGCCAGTCCAAGGCCTCCACTCTTTACCCGACTAGACAAATTCGTACGACTGCACCTTTGCCAGTTGGACCCCCGCACAAATGTCGAAAGCGCCCTGTGTAATTTCAGCACATTCACCGTTGAACAGTACACCACTTGTATCACATGTATTATAGCTTTGACAAAAAAATCAGTTTTGTACGGTAGCCATAGCAAACATGAACAGAGACTTTGCCCTCGACCTACTCGCTTTCTCAGTTATTTCTTCTGTTTGCTCCTTGCAGTTGTCATCAATACTTCTGTATGACTCCAGCGGAACTCCAAGATACTTTACTGGCGTTCAAGGCCACGCGCCATGCCAAGACCCCAGGCACTTTCCCAAGTTTATGTGGCTTCCTGTAATTTCAGCGAAAGATTTAGAAACTTTTAGTCAGTCTTCAATGCCTTCATAAAAGTACTACATATCGCAAATACTACGTACTACATTGGCAAGGCCTTCGGTGAACCTGCATAAACTCGAGATTGACTATTTAACCGCCAACCTGTAATCATAGACACAATGTCTTTCCTTTTTCTTTTTCTTTAGATGTGTGGTTTCTGACAATAAACCTTCAGTTGTTAGTCTGCGCTCGTCTCGTGGTTCTTCCCTTCGTCGTCGTGTTTTTCGCGCAAAATGCGATCCGGAATGCAATACCAACTCGCCCAACGCTCAGTCCCACCAACAGAAGAAGCTGTACCGTGGAGGCAGGTTAAAGTCGACACACTTGGTACGAAAGTAGAGTGCAGTATGTTGACAATCGTCGCTACGTGAACCAGTGCTTGGGCTGTGGCCGGGGAAAGAGCCTATTGGCAGTTGATGTGGTGTTGCCCGGCAACTGGATGAGGTTTGTTCTATATTTGGCTACACCACTCCGACCTTTCTCATGGCGGTGCATGAAAACTTCAGAAATTGTGCAGCTTGAGTTCAATGGACCAAGCACAACGCAACACAAGAACAAATTGTGGGGTGCCTACACAGTTCAGGCCATATATTTTCCCACCTAATTAACTCAGCCTATGTAGGTTTCGCATTTCGCAAGCTGTACGTAAGTCAACCTGAGGTGTAAACTCACCCTACGTTGTGTACACACAGCAGATGGTCATGAGTGGGGTTCACATGGTGTCTATGTCAGTGTGCTGCATTGTCTGTTGCACCGCTGCCTCATACCCACACATTTGCACCAAACTGGCACCATCATCAGACAGGGCGCAGAAAAATTGTGAACCTGAGCCGTACCTTTTGAAATGAATGGTGTGGTTCAGCAGGTGGCAATGCTGCGTGCTGGAATGAATAGCAGAGCACAGCACCTCGTGAAATGATTAAGATGGTGCGGGTGAATCGAATAGATCTGCTGTTAAAACTTGTGTTACAGTGCTGGCTTACAGCAAGCAATGCCTCTGCTTTCCAGCAGGCTCTGATCATAGCCTGGCTGGTCAGCATGCGCACGTGACTGCCCAGAATTCTGTCATTTGCACAATGAACTCTAAATGAGCTGATTCAAACTATGCTTTGAATTTTCTTTTTTCATTTCTCACGGCACCTCACTTAGGTATACCTGAGGAGCCAGGTTTAGCTGAGGAAGCAGCCCACTAGGTTTGCAGCAACGACCAGGGCCTTTGGATGAAACAGCGCAGCAAAATGTAGCCACCCACATGAGGCACATCGCAGAGCTTGTACAGTGGTTTACAACAAGAAGCTGAACTACTATTTCACTGTGTTACTGCTGTAATCTCTAAAGTCTACTTTATTCTCCCAATTTTTATCAAGAGTGTACAAATACAATAAGTAGCAGAAGCTGATCTGGCTAGCTTATTGTGTCCACTGCATCCTGGTGCTACTCGCCAGCTGCTATGGGTGGCTCACTAGCAATTGCTGATCAAGACTTCCATCATTTCATCCTGACTTGTTTCTGTTTTACGACATCAGCACCAAAACCTCTCCTGATGTGTGCGCCGGGTGTAAGGACTGCGTTATATACCTAGGATTCTGGTTACATAGCCATGATGCGTGTGTCCGGGTCCTTTATGATAAGCAGTAACTTACAGTTGCTAAGGCTCGAACTTTCTGACCCAAGAAGGTGCATCTGGTTAAGCCATAGAGTTTCTCACATTAATACCTAGACAGAAATGTGGTGCCACCATCTACGCTAGTTTCCCAGGGGGCGCTGTGCCATCATGGGAATGACAGTGTATGTCATTTCCATGACACTGAGCTGGCCGACATTGAGTGAGGCTTGGTCTAATTGTGGATATGGCTGCAGATGTAATTCGTATCTTAAACAGAACTTTAATAAAAATTCAGTTTTTTTCTAAAAAACACATTCCTAAGGAGCACATACACTGTGTCATTTTAACGAGACAATGTTAACTTTTCTTGCTAAACTTGTTTCCACCTTGATAAGACATTGCGCCTACATACATGCTTCAGTGTTTTTTTACTAATGTTTGACACTCTGGCATCTTTTAAGAAAATAACAGCCCTTGTCTCCTCACACATGCTACATTTCATGAGAATGACATCTTTTCAATGGTGGGACGTGAGGTTATAAGTAGGCAACTACTTCTAACGAATAAATCTCGGTTGGTAGTTGAGCACTGGTCCTGTATGTGCGCGTTCCTTCTGTCTCAGCCTTTTGTGCCGACTAACCTTGAGAGATGCCGTGCCAATGCGCCCAGACCAAAGCACTCCTCAACTAAGTACAGTCGAACCCCCATATATCGAACTCGTTAAAAAAAGGGAATTCGTTCTACATATCGTATAATTCGATATAAAATTTCAAAATAATTTTCTGTATTTCCGACGCAAATTTTGGTGCACAAGTTGGCTTTATGGTACTGCTACAAGAAAATGCAAGAAACACAGCTTACGTCAACACACAGGGATTTTTTTTAATTGTTATTTTTTCGCAGTTTGCTGCTTGCCGTGGGGGTTATATGCAGGGGCGGATTGTAGGCAAGAAAATGTGGCAACGATACGGCCCTCGTAATCACACCTCTCGCTCTCCCAAATTCATGCGGGAAAGTCCCCTTCTGTGAGAAATAGCTAACCTATTGTGAGGAAAAGCCAACTTATTGGGCGTATCGCACTGCCTGATGTTCGATATACTATCAAGTGTTCCGGCTGCTTTTGTTCGACGTAGGCGTAAGTTATCCTATGCCATAATGCTAAAGCATGTTCGAAAATAGTTCTATATAAAGGACAATTCAATTTAGCCGAGTTTGATATAGTCGGGTTTGACTGTAATCCCGAAATTTGACGCAATCTCCTGTGAACAGGCCTCTACAAGAGTACGAACAACCTCTCTGTCTAAAAGAAACTAATGGAAATAATTATGCTGCCACTGAGATGGCAAATGGGAGTTTAAAACAATGAACAGTGTGACGAACAGGCGCTCCTTGTGACATTTGGTAATACTATTTCAATAAGTGCATGCCTGACTATGACTACTGTGAAAAGTATAGCGTTTGAAGATCTAACAGACCTGAATGAAGCAGAACTGATGGATGGATGGAGGGATAGATGGATAGACAGACGAAAAGGTGAAGATGGGAGGAACTATTGCATCGAAAAATGCCGGGGGCACTTCTACCTACTGTCTACCTACTGAAGTATGGTTTGGGTTTGGATGCACATACTAGCACCTGTTTCGCTGCTGCGCTCTGGAATTTAGTGGGAATCGCCTCTCCTATCGACACTGGTGTGGTATAACAGAGAGCTTAAGCTACATGGTATGTATTCATGTTAAAAGACTGTGCGCAAATGCGGACAGAAGAGAGAAGTCAAGACACCACAAACGCGTTTGTGGTGTCTTGACTTCTCGCTTCTATCCGTGTTTGCACAGCCAGTTTTTTAACATGAATATGCTGGCGTGGTGGTATTAAAAAACTGCAGCAGTGTACATCGTTACAGTGGAAAGTTGGGAAGCTGGGGCTGATTTATGATGCCAAGGGACGGGTTCATAAAAAAACAGGACAGGCGCTGTCCTTTTGATGTGCATGAACCTTACGTTGTAGGATACTGAAACAACGAAAGCTTTCAGGTAGAAGCAGGCTCAATAATGGCGGCTATCAGTAAACAACGATAATTAGGTTTTGCACAGCATATACTACTAGTAGTTCGAAATCTTGATATGGCATTCGTTTATTCTTCGTTTGCATTACTGCAAGGCCTTCAGAATTAAAAAAAAAACGGTACATAGCACTGATATGCTTCCTAGAGTATTATATAAATAGAAGCTTTTAAATATATAGTCATTCACACAGAAGCTGACACACTGCATAGAAATTCAAGACTAAGGGCACAACAATTTGAACATTCACTTTCGCATCCACAGAAAACTTTTATTTTAAAAGCAGTCACAAACATATAGAGGTCAGCAATAATGCATTAAATGGAGGAATAATATGATACTTGAAGCCCATCACTTCTAGGCACATATACCGTAACCTACAACAAATACGATTAAGAAGTTTTTTGTATCTTGTGGGCAACGGAGGTGGGACGTGTCTGTTGTACTGGTGGTTCTCAATAAGGCAGTACTGCAAGACTCGTGGTAAATAGCTAATGAACAGAAGCCGTAGGCACTGCACCACACTTCTTGCAGAGGAGAATAAATGCCGCCACTTTTCTCTGCACACTCTCATCTTCCTCAGGAGATGTTGACGTGCTGTTGTGCAGCACCAACATGCCGCATCTGCGTATAGAAACACCATTCAAGAAGTTCAACCACAAATAAAAGCTTTACAGCATTTCTTACCGATTTGTCAAACTTATCAATATTTTGCTGTTTTTCCGCCAATATTCATGTTTAGTAAATCAGGACGTGCTGGCTCCTAGAGAAATGTGTGTTGTAGACCATCCGTTTTTCAACAAACTATTGTTCGAGACGCATAACGGCAGCGCTTAAATGAGTAACGTAATTCGTGAGAAAGATGAAAAGGTTCGTGTCAGAGCCTTTCAGTGGTAAACGATGTTATTACGGTAACGAATGTAGAAATCTAACCTAATGTCCCTTGATGTAAGGCACTAGTGGAAATTTGGGATTGCTGGAAAAGGCATATGTGGACAATAAAATTCATTACTTGTTTAACTCGGTTGCTACATCACAAGTTAGACTGAGACTCAGTAAGCCTGGCTTAATGTCGGTGAAGCTGATTCGGAGAAATCCTGGCTGATAATAGTTTGGTGAAGATGAGACAAAATTTATTCTTCTCACTAATCCTCAACGATCCATAACCATGGTCTCTTTGCCCATGAAATTTTTGTGAGTCTGGTTTCAGAGTGGCTCACAGATGGTGCACAAGCCGTGATAGCAATTACATTAGGGGTATGCGGATATCGAAATTTTCAAATATGAATGGCATATGAGTAACGCAATAAACTGTCTTCCAATATAAAATCGAACATTGAATATGTCACCTTGATCATCATCATCAGCCCCTCTCATGTCCGCTGTATGATGAAGGCCTCCCCAATGATCTCTAACCCACCCTCTCCTGCATGAGCTGATACCATTTTAACTCGATAGCGTTAAACAGCTTGTTTCGCAGAAATTTTGATGACGGTGTCGGCGTCCTTGGTTGTGAGCTAAAAATCGGCACTGTCCATGAGTGAACATTCGAGATAGATGTTAATAAATAAATATAAACAAATCTTGGTCCGGGTGAGAATCGAACCGAGCCCTTCCGCATGGTAAGCAGGTGCTCTGCCACAGATCCACACCAGTGCTTGAAACGGCTCCGTAAAAAAAACGCTGTAAGAATTGCAAATCAGTTCTGCAGAATCCCGCAAGGTGGCGGAAGGGTTAAGAAATTGAAAATAGACAACCACCCGTTTGTAGCACGAAGCCACAAGGAAATCCATACAGATTTCTAAGAAATAAAGCCTCTTAGTTGCGGAAAAATTCGTCCTGGTCCGGGGTTTGAACCCGGGACCAACGCCTTTCCGGGGCGGTCGCTCTACCAATTGAGCTAACCAGGAAGCTTGCAATTGGCAGTGCGAGGGCGAATTCATCGATGATGATGATCAAAACTTTATTTCACCCAAAAGAGGGGACCGACTCAAAGATCGGTTACGCTGCTTAGAGGAGGTCGGCGGGAATGCCTTGGGACACCGCGGCCTCCAATGCGCGTGAGATTACCCGGCGTTGCTGTGCCGAGTCGGTGGTACGCAGAAGGGACTCCCACGTATCTTCTGTGTGTGAAGCGTCAGCGTACTGTGGGCACGTCCACGCCACGTGTATGAGGGTGGCTGACTGTGAGCAGTATCTGCAGTGTGGTGTCACGAGGTGTGGGTATACCTTGCTATAAAGCCAGGGGTTGGGAAAGACACCCGTCTGAAGCTTGCGCCACAGGACGGCATCACGTCGGGGGAGGTCTTTATGAGCTGGAGGGTAGTGGAGACGGCCTAGTCTGTAGTGCTGTAAAATGTCTGTGTAAGTAAACAAAGGAGTTTGTTTTTCGCAGGCCTGCGAGGGCGAAGAATGGGAAGTGTGAGGCGTAAGGAACTCCACCCGGTAGTTGAGATCTCGGGCGAGAGTGTGTGCCTGCACATTTCCACTAAGAGATTCATGGGCCGGGGCCCAGATAAGAAGGCGAGGTGAGGTAGGTGGGGTGTGGTCCTTTATGATTGAGTATGCCTGTGTAGAGATACGGCCCGCGTCAAAATTTCGGATGGCGAGTTGGGAATCGCTTACGATCACCTTGGTTGTACGGTCGGTCATTGCCAAAGCAATGGCAACCTCTTCAGCAACTGTTATATCGGTGGAGTGAATTACACTGCATGCCGTGCTCCAACCGCGGTGTGGGGCCAGGGCGACAGCCACCATTGTTGAACGATGTGGGTGCCGAGAGGCGTCTGTGTAGGTGACATCGGGGCGACTTGCGAAACGTTTCTGTAGTTGGCGCGCACGGTCGGCCCTGCGATCCGCGTGATGTTCGGGGTGCATGTGTTTGGGGAGTGGAGGAATACAGAGGCTGAGTCGTTGGGCTGTCGGTATGTCTTGGTAAGTGGTGGCCGCCCGCGTGGGGATGAGTCCAATTTGGTGCAATACAGCGCGTCCCGCATGCGTGAGTGAGAGTCGCTGGTACTGGGACGTGAGGGTAGCTTCGATAAGCTCGTTGACCGTGTTCGACACCCCAAGGGCCATAAGATTGGAGGTAGAAGTGGACATTGGGAGTCCTAAGGCGGTCTTGTATGCCTTGCAAAGCGAATCATCGAGGCGATCGAGATCAGCGCGCGTAAGGCGGAGGTAGGGGGCCACGTAGGTGACGCGTGTGCAGACAAATGCCTGAACCAGCCGAAGAAGGTTGGATTCGCGCATGCCTGCGGGCTTGTTGGCAACCCGCTTGAGAAGGCGACCAATTTGGATGGCAGATTGGTCGATTCGCTGAAGAGCGGTGGAGTTGCCACCATTGGCCTGTAGGTGCAGTCCTAGGATGCGGATGTGATCTGTCTGAGGGATTTGCATCCCCTGTACTTGGAGATGGAAAGAGACCTGTTTAGGTTTGCGTCCCTGTGATGGAATAACAATGTACTCGGATTTGGTTGCCGAGCAGGACAGGCCAACCGTAGAGAGATAGCTGCCCACGCGGTCGATGGCTGTTTGTAGGGTTTCTTCGATTTGGCCATCGCTACCTCGTGTAACCCACAGCGTGAGGTCATCTGCATAGAGTGTGTGATGCAGATTTGGGATGTCAGCCAACGTATCTTTCGTGAATATTCCGGCTCGTCCGCTTCCCTGCGTCAAGAGCTCATCAACACCTACATCCGTCCTGGACCCGTCATCCCTCTTCCTGCATATCAGGGGGTAGCTAACCCGCTCCTTGATGCCCCCATAACTAGAGCAGAGGTGCGGGCGGAACTAAATCGCCTCAGGACAAATTCTGCAGCTGGCCCCGATCGAGTCACCAATCGCATGCTCCGAAACCTGGACGATTCTTCTATCCAAGCCCTCACGGACTATATGCAGCAATGTTGGGAGCAAGGCACCATTCCCCAGAGCTGGAAACTTGCCAACCTCATTCTGATTCCCAAACCGGGAAAGAGCCCCACGCTAGCCAATTTGCGTCCCATCTCCCTCACATCTTGTGTGGGCAAACTGATGGAACATGTTGTCCAGACCCGTCTTATCCGCTACTTGGAGGATCATCATCTACTTCCCGATACCATGTTCGGCTTCCTCCCACACCTGGCGGCGCCGGATAGTATGCTCCTACTCAAACACCAGGTGCTCTACAACCGCACTCTAGACACCCAAGTCATTGTTGGTCTTGATGTTTCCAAAGCCTTTGATAATGTACATCACACCGCCATCCTGCAGAATTTACAGGCTTTGGGAGTGGGGAACAGGACGTATACATATGTTAGGGATTTCCTTACCTATCGCCAAGTGCAACTTGACACCGGTGAAGGAGAGCTTTCCACCATCACGCCCGGCAGCCGTGGAACACCTCAAGGCTCCGTGCTATCCCCACTCCTCTTCAATGTTGCGAATTCATCGACAACTCGAAGCAACTGGACACATATTGCAAATCAGTTCTGCGGAATCCCGCAAGGTGGCGGAAGGGTTAAGAAAGGGAAAATGGACAACCACCCGTTTGTAGCACGAAGCCACAAGAAAATTCATACGGATTTCTAAGAAATAGCACGAAGTGGGCTTCGTGCTACAAACGGGTGGTTGTCTATTTTCCCTTTCTTAGCGCTGTAAGAATGTAACATAATGAGATGAGTCTCCTCAATGCATGTATTATTGCGTGACAGAATCATGGAATCTCACCAGGAGTCAAAACACGTCAACTGCGCAATGAGTAAGCAGTTTAAAGCAGCTCACCCATTAGAAAGTGTGCAGGTGCGCGTGACACCTTAAGGACGCGTATGCTGGGTACTTTACCAGTTTGCAAAAGGAAGAATTGTGGTGTAGTGGGTACTTCGCAACAGTACTTGCAGTAGGCATTCTAGGATAGTTTGAAAGGGCCAATGTTAAATGCACAAACGTTCCTTTCTTGCGGAATGGTGGAAGGCGATGCGCACGGAGCGCAATTACGCTATCACATTCTACTCTTGAAGGCGAAGCTCAAGCATCTTTCAAATTTTTACGCCTTCAAATTTCATCACTTCCTCGCTCCACGTGACCTTTTGCCGTCCTCGGCCGTGTGTGCATCGCTAGAAAGTTGCAAAACGAGAAGTAACAATTGCTATCATTAATCTTTTAAAAATAAATGATCGAAACAATGCGTAATCAGGCTCCAGAACATTGAAAATACTTTAGGTAATGCCCTAATTACAAATTACGATGAAAAAAGTTGACTACTTGACTTGTGTACAAGGTGTGCATTATTTACGTGCTATCACAACACCTCTGACAGTGAAAAAGACCCTCTACCTTGCGTAATATGATGCTCTGCACACTGTCGTTTCATTTTACGAATAATCATTGCGCCATTTAGGTAACATTGGTGGTTGTTTTACTGGATCTGTTTATAGAACGCGAAAGCACAACATATGCTGTTCAGAGCTTCGGAATAAGGCTTGGTGAAGACGAAACCGCTCATGTCGCCCGAGTGTGTGGGGCATAAGGCTGAACAGAGCACTAAGGTTATGCGCGCGTCATACGTATTTCTCAGCGACTACTGTGAACATCGCCAATTGTTTGGAACACATCATAACTATGCACTGAACGGGAGTACACAGTAGCCACTAGCAACAGCGTAAGCTAAGTGGTACGTATCAGCGATGTTGCACTTCAAAAACACGAATGCATAACATTCATCAGTCTTAACCTGTTCGAATAGTTTCATTTGTCCGAATATCCGGGGAAATTAGACATATATTTTTTGTATAGAACATGCATCGAATAAGGAAATCTTCGATTCATATTCGAAATTTCGTATATTTGCACACCCTTAATTTACATCGTTGTTTTATTGTGAAAGCCTTATTATATCTCGAGGGTGGCTTCAAGAAAAAAGCTGGCTTGTGCCTCGAGGCGTGCGAACTGCGCTTTTTTTTTATTCGCAGCATTTGCATGACTAAAAAAATTTAAAAAATGGTGTTCGCGTTGTATGAAGCGCATGGTGAAATAGCCGCACCGGATAGCTTTAACCATTGAGTCAGCCATCTTTGGTAATTGCAGAAGGGACCCTGTGAGTTTGTTAAAACGGTATATATATCCCCTTCAGCGGTGGTGTGAATAATTGTACACATTAACTAAGGAGGCGTGTCACGCACCGCGTGTTTCTTGAAATGGCTTGAAACGCAGTGCTCACATGTGTAGACCCTTCCTGAGTGGACAACTAGCGCTCATTTAAAGGGACCCTGAAATGGTTTTGACGATTTTGTACGAACACATTGAGCCGGTAGAGCAAGTCCTAAGGATCATTTAGAGACCGATTTAAGCTCTGTGCGTAAACTGTGTAATTTATTACAAGGCTTTGAAGCTCCGAATCGCCACCGATCACAGCGGCTCAGCCAAACGCGTTTTCAAACCGCCCACTTCCAGTGCGCGTCGTATTGGAAGCGCGACGTCACGCAGGCGGCTGATCTGATTGGATATGTCCAGTACACGTCACTGAACCTCCTGTGGGCAGCGAGCGTCGTCTGCCTGTATTACAACGTACTCTGTGTTGACGTGAGCCGAGCGACAGTGTTTATCTCGAGGTTTCTTTTCTTCGACATAATTAATTGTCCTAGCCGTGTTGTGTACCACCTATCTAGCAATTTCTAGCAATTGGTGACTTGTAAAGCTGCGGCATCGTGCAATGTTCGTGAGGCATCTGGCGAGCGGAATCCCTTCAGCTCGTCGCTGCAATGAGCGTCGCGCTCTCGCTATCCGTTCAACGCCACGATCCACGTTTTTGTGGCTGTAACTTCACCCCTGAAGACACAACCACATTGCCCGAGTTTACGCTTATCGGTGATCGTTCCCGAATTAGTTTTGTTGGTCCGCATGCTTTTGCAGATTGTCGCCGTACAGGAGAATAAAATACGATCTGCTGGTAGTGTGGCGGCACCTGTCGGAGCAGATATCAACCACTCCGCGAGCTTCGTCTTTGTTGGGCCTCCAAGATTGCGCGCAACCCGTCGGCGCACAATATCTGAGGCCATGACGAAGCTCAAACCGTCGAGTGCGCTCATGAGAGCGCTGCGATCGCCGGCGATGTCAGGGTGTCTGTGAGTTGAGGGTGCAAGGCAGTGGTGAGGAGGAGGGTATAGATGTAAATTCCGTAGCGGCCTTGGTAGATAGTGCGTCGTTTAATTTCTGGTGCGAATCATTTGGGGATGCCCCTGTCTAAACGCTGACAAAACTTCAAAAAACCGTTTCAGGGTCCCTTTAACTTCAGTGTGTCGCGTATTTGGCCAGAGGATCACTTTGCAGGAGACACTACCAATGTTCGATGATCCTTTGACGTGCCACGTTTCAGGACCAACGTCAAGGGTATTATTTTTATTTGCTCAAAACGAACACAACCAAAAAACAAAGTGGGCATGCATTTGGGCGTAATATTTGATTCTTTTTATGCAAGGATTGAACCTGGCTGATTGCAGAATCATAAGATAGTTAATTAGACGCTATTTACCATTAATTACTGAAACTCGCACAAAGCAATGCATAACCTTATTTTCATTCCTGGTATGTTATATCAAGTGCCTTGGAATTATGTCGCGTGAATTCGACATACCTTCATACAGTGCATCATAACTTGTGCCTGAAGGGGATATATTGGGTGTTCAGTTAAGCTTTCTGATTTTGTTAAAATTCAGCAGTGAGAAGAATGTGAAAACCATCTTTGCAGATAAGTTATGTATCCAGGGGGACACAGAGTGTGGCAATAATTATCGCTGTCAGCTGCCCAATTAACTAAGATTGAATAATGAAAATTTTAATGAGTGCAGCAAGCACTCATTAGTCATTAGGAGCAGTTATTGCTTGCTATCGCCAGCCGGTAGCAAAAGGGTAACCGTTATCATCTTTGCCTAAGCCTTCGACCCGTGGTCAGATTAAACGCCGCACGCAACTGTTGCGGTACATCGGGGAGGACCTTTGCGCCAGTGCTCACTATCTTGCATGCGTAATCATGCAAACCGCAATTAAATTTTGCAACGGGGTATCTCAGAGCACAGACATGCTAGAAAAAGTCTTCCAAGTGAAACTGTATAGAAATGCGACTGCCCCCAACTTTTCAATACAAACATGCCCGTTTGCTGCAACCGCTAAAGGTTCATTATGCAGTCTTAGTTAATTGCGCTGCTGACAGCGATAATTATTGTCTCACTTTGTGTCCCCCTGGATGAAAAACTTCACATTGTTCTCAGTGCTGAATTTTAACAAAATCAGAAAGTTTAACTTTGCACACCCGGTATATCATTGCAGGATTTCTTACCATGTAAGGGTAGAAAGCTTACGGCACCAATTTGCAATGGTCTTCGGCATGGTTTCAAGAACAATTACTCAATTAGAATCAACCTGTTCCTGTGGACCAGAAGTCATTCTGCCTAGATATTCCAGGGTACCACTGATTGTTTCCTGAATTGTTCTTTATATTATTCCAATGATTGAGTGCATGCCTAAGTAACAAGTTATATTCCAAAATTATGTTACACTTATTGTACCAGTGCGGCGCACTCCTGTCTAAAATATTTCTATTTCAGCCAATGGCCAGACTTGTATGTACGCGTTACAAGTAACAGATTAGTTGCAATCGATGACAGTTTATGGTAGTTTTGTTACGCTTCAAATTAATTCCTCTAAAGGGGCACTGCAACATTTTTTCAAGTACTCATCGAATGACTCCATTGATGGAGTTTATTGCATCACGAATTGGCTGCCACAAAGATTTTGTAGAATCCGTCAAGTACGAGTGGAGTTACTGAGATTTGTCACATGCTTTAAGCGCTTTCTCTCTCCTTTTGTACCAGCGAGCGCACTGAAAGCTATGCATGCATGGAGGGGGGGGGGCATGAAATGGGGCCAACAAGCAATGTCCGTTCGATAACGCACGTCATGACCTCGACGACTTTTTTTTTCTTCAAACGCGCATCTTACATTCAGTGTGTTCACACGCGCTACAGTTCCTGGAAACGAAAACGCGTGCGCTAAAGTATGCGACACACACGGGCAAGTAGCGGCATCCCGTGGCGGCTGCGGTAATTATGCAGCTCACACTGCTCAAGTCAGCCAATCGACATGGTCTTTGTGTTTGGCATCATTTGTCGAGAGTGATTTCTGGGTGATTTTGAGAATTATTTTAACATCCAGGCCGTGTGCTACGCTGTAATGTTTGGCTCGCGTATTTTCAGGAGCGAGCTCGATCGATTACCGACCGGCATCGTTTTCTGACCATGCTGAAAAAGTGTTGCAGGGACGATCGTCGTAACGCAATTACCTTTTTTTTCTGTAATCGGTTACAGATTACAAACATTCCTCAGATGTTCCCAAGAATTCGCTCACGGACGACTCCTGCAGCTTTTCGCTGCCCAGGGGCGTAGCCAGGGGGAGGGTTGGGGGGGTTCAAACCCCCTCCCCCGAAATTTTTCGATTTTGCTGGCCTATATATACACGCACACATACAAACACACGCACAAACATATATAAAGTATGGTTGAAACCCCCCCCCCCCCCGAAAAAAATTTCTGGCTACGCCCCTGTCGCTGCCAGTAGCGCCTTCAAGCGCCAACCGCAACAAAGCGCATCGTTTCCTGGACTACTCGGAGGCATATGCGACGAAGCATTGCGCAATCACGACCTGGTGCGCAAAGTTAGTACGGTACAACACCGCACTGCTGGCGGAGCACAGGCGCGGTCATGTTTGATCACGTGATCGTAACTGGCGTTCCCCCAGTCAAGGCATTGGGCCAGCGAACCGGCCGTGACCGTACCACACAAGCTGGTTGCAGCAGGGTGTAAGCAATTAAGTCACATGCTTGCGCAGCAAAACGTAGTTACATATAATTGCCAGAAACATTGATAACGCTCAGACATGCGTTTGTTTGGCAGCTACTACGCCACAGCAATACGTGATATGTTTATTCCACTTCGTATTTATGGCGTATACCTTTAATTGTTGTATTAGCAACCTCGAGTAGCTGGGGTTACAAGCTAACATGGCAGCACCTATACAGACGCGGCCGCCCGCTTCGAAGCGAACTCGCGCTTGCTATTTGCCCACTGCCCTGAACCTCACGCCGTACAAAGCATCAGGTATGTTTTGTCTTTATTATTGAGATCAGCTGTGTTTATTTAGCCACGCCTGATAAGCCTTGTCCCCGAGAATTTGAGAATGAATCTTGGAAACACTGCAAAATATCAACGAAAACATTGCTCTCGAAGCTTCAGGACGCAGATATGAAGCGAACAAAGGCGTAGATTTCGAACTTACGTGTCGCGCAGCGCACGACGACGACGTGATAAATTCGAGGCGGAAAGAAACCGCGTCCACAGGTGCCGCCATGTTGACTTTCTTCCGGCGCTGCCGTCTGCTCCCTTTTACTTTCCCAACGTCTGCGTAGTCGCAATGGGGACGCCGAGCAGACGACGAGGCGCGGATGGAGACATATTGAGCAGCGCTGCCAAATAGCCAAATATTGAATTTCCTACAATTATTATAAAAATATGCTGCCAAAGGCCATGGTGTGGTGGCGCCATCTAGTTTTGATTGAACAAACCAGCTGCAGAAAATCTATTGTGCGTCCGTGGAGAGGGTCTTCAGCGTTGCAGCGGACGTCTTCACGAGATAACGCGGAAAAAGGACTGACGCAAACTTCGAGGAACACTGCTAAAAATGAACGAGGCGTAGAAAACAAAAAAAAATGAAATATATAAATGTGGAACACTTCTTTAAAATATTGCGTGGCATAAGTAGCGAGGCCGGTGGTAAATCGAGTGGACAAATTGGTGCCTGTAAGTGCATACCCGAAATTTTCGCGCTATATTTCAAGTAACGCTTCGAAATTTGACGCGGTAGGGTGCATCACTAAAATAAACTTTGTACGTGCGCAACCCTTGTGCAATGTAATAACCATTGTACGTGCAGGTACCGATTTCTCTGACTGGATTTACCGGGCCTCTCTATTTATGCTAAGCTATAGTGTCATGTGGTTGTGACGGTGAAGAAGGCTGCAGCAAGGCTGGGAAATACGCAACTCGTTATTGGGCGAACTTGTGCCCGGAAAATGAAAAGTCAAGGTACAAGCAATCCACGCTGTACAACAGGGGCCTCAAACTCACCTCAGCCAGCGGACCGGAGTCACTAAATGCATTCCCGCAAGTGCTGAGGCAGTAAAGAAGGTTAGAACGAAATGAAGGGGGGAGGGGGGCGGCTTGAACAAGATGTCAGCTAATGTTGCGACTTAAAATTTGGAAGGAAGCGTATGCTATATCTCATTTCAAGATCATTTTTTGCAGAGATTCAGAGTCAGGATTCGAGAAACGTCGATACCGATCTGCAGAAGGCCTGGAATCTGGACGACGCTTCTGAAATATAGTTTTTGTTCCATAACTGTGTTTACACTCATGTTGACCTCATGGGTTGCCTAACGAAGAATGCTTGAGACCAGTCATGCCTGTGTAGCTCATGGACGTACTTCTTAAGAAAACTAAAAAAATATATAAATATGGGCCCAATGCATGCAGTCATATGCAGGCAGCAAGCCGCTAGCGAAAGGTTCACGGGCCTCGTGTTTGAGACCCCTGCTGTACACTGATAGCGACGAGAACAGTCGGCGGCAGTCGAGAAATCTGATCAGCGGTAAGGTGCGCCGGCATTAATACATATGTGGCATCGAAAATTCCAGCCTATCTCTGGTGGCCACGTTAGTTCCAGAATAAACTCTACTGTTCGCGTTTCGCTCTTAATTAAGGCTGATCAGATCAAGATAATGTAATCGGGAATGTTCGACATGTCGGCGCTGCGCACGCAAGGCTGTGGTTACACGTGTGACGGGTTGGTTACGTGAAAGTACGAAAGAAGCGATCGTGGTACTATGTGCATATGTGTGCTACAGTAATGAAGAAGTTGTAAGAAAAGTAACGTTGGAAATTATCGGTATTCATATGGAGTAATTCCGCGATTAATTTTTTAGGCTGTAATTGTAATAGGTTACTTATATTACAGCGACGTAATGTTAACTGTAACATCGGTAACATTTTTTCAGTATCGTGCACAAGTCTGCCACTGGCATATTGTGTGCGTGGTAGTAGACGCTATAATAATGAAATATACTTCTACATCCACGCTTTACTCAGACTGCTGAGCACAATGCAGTTTGAGCTCTCACATTAGGGCAAAACTTAAAAAAAAAACAGGTTACGTACCAATCGTATGGAAACCATGTTTGCGTTAGATTTGCCAGCATCATACCCTCCGATTCACAGTTTGACGGGGCGGCTGGGGCTGCAACCCCGAATTGCGTGGCTGTCTTTTCATTGCACTCATCAAGTCTTTCATGTCTTCGAGGCTGACATGGCTGGGTCCGATGCTATTTGAAAGAGCCCTTCTCGCACGACTGACACTCGGTCCGACTCGGGCAGCTGTTCGCGCTGTCGAAGCTCCCGCTCCCGGGCTTGGTCCTGGAATTGGCACGGCGACGGCATATAGCGGACATTTTTTCTCACTCACGCACAAAAGAAACGTGAAGACAAGAAAAAATTTCCCACTGAGGATGCTGCATCTCGTCATCGTACTTTGTGCCACCACAGTGCCGATTCGAACTATTTTTCAAATTGTCTCGTACTTTATTGCATGTTTACATAACGCGAATGAAGAAAAACGAAAGACTCGATCGCTGTCGTGCTATTCACACAACTTCTGAGTTCCTTACTTCGCCGTTATATTGCGTGTGCATCCAACAGTCTTTTGTCATTTATTGATTACTGCGCATTGTTATAGCTCGAATGTCTGCAGGTCGAAAGCTCGATGCATTGTTGGTGAACCGCTTCGAAGAGAACATAGCTGTGAAATACGAAAACACCGCGCTGCAGTGCGCAGCCATAAACATTGTTCAAGATCCATGTATGCTATTGTCAGTGTCCGCGTTCAAAACATAAAAGATATGAGTTGCATTTCTTGAAGTGGTAGAGTGCGCAGGTTTTCCATCATAAAACAAAGCATCTACTTTTTAACTGCGTCATCGCGAGTTCGCATTTGGCGCACATAGCAAGGGTATAGGGCTTCCATACTTTTGTTTCTTAATACTGATGCAAACACTGCCAAAGAAACTGATTTTTTTTCGCGAACATAGTCGTGAAGAGCTTGCTCGTATCATTACTGTTGTTTAGCGAAGCTCAGAGAAGAAAATAGACGTGTTACTGTATTTTCTTGTTACTAGAGATGTCCTTTACGCAGTAGCCACCACGCTCTGGAAACACAATGTTTGACATTTTCTGCTTTTGTTCAAATAAAACTGATGCAACATGTTTTTTCATAATATCATTCTGCAGACCTTTGAGAACATTTTAGGGGACTTTGACCAAAATTGAGATTGGGTTTTTTTTTTATTATAGATTTTCGAATTGAGGAGCACTTTTCTCTTTTTGGTGTTTCGAGCATGAAAATTTACTACTTTGAAAATTATTAGAGAAATACCAATGCAGAAGTTCATTATTCACATAAAGACCTATTCATACTGCAAATATGAACAAGCTAAGATGTTCACAGAAGTAGCCGTAGTGTCCCAAATTTGACTGATTTTCAAAAACGCAGCGCTTTTCGTGAATTTTTAAAACTACATAATTTGCTCAGAATTCCATGAAATGATAAGAGCTATTTCCTCTTTACTTCTACTTCCGTCAAAAAGAAAGATATTTGTAATATATAGCTTCAGCAGCTGCCAGCATGATTGCGAATTTACGAAAACGCACTCTTCGTAAAATGGTCGTCGTCAACCGGCGACATTTGTCGAATTTTCCTGTGTTGAAAAAAAATTTATTTGAAACCGAACTGCGATTTCGTGCTGTGCAGTCATATGTGCAGAACATACAAAATTATCAGGAAACTCGGAAACATCAAATATACACCGTTTTCTGATCTTTCGTGGAATCGACCTTCTGCTTTTTAGACCCCAGAATTGTTCTGAACATGGTCAACGCATCGAGCTAAAATATACGCGTGCGCTATTCTTTAAAAATAGCCTGCGCTGTGAATCACCTCCTGTGTGACAATTATCGTTCTGAAGTTTATGCGATGCAGCTAAAATGTCTTTGCCTATTGTGATATTTTAAAAAGAGTGAACTCAACTACGTCGAAAGCACATTTGCATTTTGGAAAAAATAGTATAACACGGACCTGTCTGCCTGAAGCAAATATGGGCGCACATCAACATTTTAAAGTCATTGAAACTCATAGAAGCTTTCGGCAAATAATAGCGCTAGTAGTATACGAGGGCCTAGTCTACATGCGAACTGAGATATGCTATACAAAAGAGTGGTTCCCGCGGTGAAGCATACTACCAAGTTTGTCTCATGCGTGTCAAGGGTAGTATGCTGTATTCTTTTTTACATTTTGTCAGATATAAGGGCAGCGAACCGGCCGTCGCACTGGTAATATACAATATAGTTAACAAAATTCCACTGAAGGGTCCAGATGCTGCTTGCGCTTGGCCTGCATCGCCACAACGGCCGCACAGTTGTTTCGTGCCCTGTCGGTTACCTGTCATCGTCCTGCTCAGGAGTTTAACGAGAAGTGTGACGTCACTCATTGACGCAAAGAGTTCATTCCCAAGTTCCAATTTTCCGTACTAAATTTTAGATGGCTGAGTAGTCTACCAAACGTGAAGCCGCCTTTCAACTCTATGCTGATGTGCTTTTCGTGTCGTTTTTGCATGCAACATTTCAAAGATTAAATAACTAAGCACTTTAGAAGAGTGAAGTGCTAACTAGAAGTGCGAGCTAAAGCCCTGTCGAAAGCTCATCACGCTCATTTCCTAGAACCAAATTAAAAGTGAGCATACACTTTAAAAAGTCACAGTTTCGAAATACGGAGTAAGGATAGCAGCTGACTCTAATAGGATTCGATCTTGCGTAACACAACAAAATTCTGGCGTAAGAGAATACTGCCTCTCCAAGGAGCGAAGCGGTTTTGGTGGTGTCTGTCGCCTCAACGCGAACTAAGCGGTGAGAAAACTGCCAGATAAAAACACGCAAGACTGATGACAGCAGGGTCGGTCGCATTGCGATGGAGTCCGGCCTTTGAATGTTCATGTGAGGCATTGCATTTTTTTCTCTGTTCCTTCCTTCTCTTATTTATTGATTGCTATTTGTTTCCTTTCTTTTAAGATAACTTTTTAGATCCGCTGACGCAAAATCTCGTCTTAGCGGAAAAAAAAAAAAACGATCACTCATTCACTTCAATACCCGTAGCCTTCGTAAGAATATGGATGCAATCAATAACTTCAACGCCTCACTTCAGCATGCCTTCACTTGCATATCGGAGACTTGGCTTGCAGACGCCGACACTAACATGAGCGCTTTTCCATCTTGTCAAGCAGAGTATTGTCGTCGTCTCTGTAAGTCATGGCGGTGCGGCCATTTTCATTTCACTCGATGTCATCTACACGCGCAGATTTGACCTGACACGAATAATTGCAGTGCAGATAAAGGTCGACCGATTATTACTTCATCACTACAATAAGAACTCGATTCTTGATTGCATTTATCGCTTTCTTTTAGCATTGAATAAGCGGCAGCAGCGCCCATATCTTTACAATTTATTGTCACGCTGCAGGAGTTCTCTGCAACCAAGAAGAGAAGGTAGAAGGACGCGCGAAAATCGAGCCGTTGTGGGGCGGACCGTCCTGTCTCTAGCGCTACACTACGCATCTACCCCTTGAAAATAAGTCCATTCCATCGTTGCAGTTATGGTGGAGGTGCGGGGTACGTCACACTAGACGACAGAGATGACACGGACGGAGGTGACGACGCTCGCGAAAGAATCGCACAAGAGAGTGCTCGCCCTATAGATGCGGGCTGCACACCTTATCAGGAGCGGCGCACATTTTCAGGAAGAGCAAATGAGGACGCCGATGACTGGTTGAGGCACTATCAGAGGCTGATCCGTCTTAATGAATGGAGCACCTCTGCACAACTCTCGTACGTTGTCCTGTACCTTGCCCGAACTGCACTTCTGTGGTTCGACAACAATGACGGTGTAGTAACAACTTCGGAGAACTTCGTCGACGAGATAAAGAAGTGGTTCGGTGATTCGCTTTCCAAAAAAAAAAAATACATGGTTGATCCGTCCCTCAAAGGAATCGGTAAAACATGAAAGTGAAACGTGTCCTCGCAGAAGTAGCTGAATGTTTATTATACATTGATATTCGAGAGCTTGCACAATGTCTGTTGGTGTTTGGCGGCAATAGCACCACTTGATGTGGATGCACCCACGTTGACGCCTGGTGGCACATCTCCATCCCGACGACTAACGTCCATGAACATGATTAAACCTTTGTGGTAGCCGTAGTACTTAACATACACCTGGACACAGCATATAGTGAATCCTGCGCAAATATGGCTTCAAAATGCACATAATAACCACTAACTCGACATGGACTCTTTCAAAGTGTCGTCATTTCAGGAGAGAAACGGCAAGGTGTGCGCTCCCTAGTAGTCGGTGCCAGTGCACTCGAAGCTGTAGGCGGTGGAGAAACACCGTTAGTCCATTTGGAAGCGGCCCATGCAGGCGAGGAGGCGTCGTCCCGCGCTGATCGACTAATCTAGGTGGTGTTGCGCTGACGCAAAAGGCGAATCGCGTAACTGTGTCGTCAGCGAATCGAATCACCGTGGATGCCGCATTTCACCATCCATAGAGTTTTCTACAATATTGCAGCGAAAGCCTCCGTCGCGCTGAGGCTACCGTAGCGCTCGCAGTCGGTGCTCGTTAGTGTCATGATGTGCTCGTTACCTCCGAGATTGGCTACGCAACGCGCCGTTGCAAATATTACTGAAGCCCTTCCATTTGCACGGGGAGAGAGTAATCAGAGAAAGTGATGTGACAGCCAGAAGAGCGTCGGTTATTGGACGCTGAGCTTCTTTTCTGATCTTGGGCTGAGGTCGACATTCCGCGTAATGATAAAGAGTTAACAGAAAGCTCACACCACGGCCGGGCTAGAAACGCCGACGGGAAATGCGACGCGCGTCGTGCCTATCTAGTCTGGCCCTGATTTCTCACGGTTCGAGTGGCGAACGCAGGTGTGACTAGAGTGACCTAGGTGTGACAGCCAGGCTATGGCGGCTAGAGGGAGAGCTGTCAGCATCGGCGGGGCTTCGCCGTGCAAGTCGGCGCGCTACTTTTTCATGACACCGACAGGTGGTGCGTCGTCGTCTCCGAGATGCCTTTGCGCTCGAACTGCATGAACAGCGCCAGTGCGACGGCGCTGCTGTCGGCTCCCAAATACTATGAGGGCCACCGCATCGTCCTGAAAAAATGTAGCCTCTCCGGCGCGCCGTTGCTGACACCTCCCCTTATAGCCACCATAAACAGGCTAGTGTGTGGGTTCTGGTACACTCTAGCCAGGCGAGTGTCGTTGAACTATCTTTAGTGTGGATGGATGCTGTGAGCGAGGCTTGGGCTAAAGCCGCCAGCTCGTGGTGTAAGGCATTGACAAAATTGCACTTCTTTTGTAACACGCCGAATGGAACAGCCGTAGCAACGGTGCAACGGCGCGTTGCCGGAACTAACCGCGGAGGCCATGCATTGCTTAACTCTACTGCTCCCAGAAAGCGCAGTACAGTCACAGCGAACGAGAACCGGCGCATTCAATCAGGACAGTTTATAAAGTTCATCGACTGACTGACAGTCACAGCGAAAGCAGGAACAGCGGAATTCCTAGAGGCCGTTATAAACTCTCCTGGGCCTACGAATACAAGTACACTAGCAAGGTGCTCACTACGCCATAAATCATAATTTTTGTGAGGTTGGGAAGCACCCACTACGCCATTATTATTCATTCTGCGGAGAAGCGAGGACCAGCTACACATCTGTAAGGCATTATGTGCACTCTGTTGATGTGACAGCTGATGATGAAGAGTTATGGCTGTGCTTTTTGCAATGGGCTGGAAGCTTTAAACGACTCACTAGTTATGTAATTCGCATTGTGTGACGGCAGGCGTTATTTCACTCTCCCACCACGCTATATAACATACGTTAATATGAGAAATAGAGAGAGGGAGGGAAAGAACTTTATTGAGGCCCTGAGGAAATGGATGATGGGGGCCTTATGAGCTTCCTTGGCAACCAATAGAAGTACACTTGCGAGAAGTCTACTACGCTGTAATTCATCATAATTTTTGTTATGTAGGGCAGCAGCCACTACGCCAGTTTTCGTCATTCTGCGGAAAACCGTGGTACCCTCTAAACACATGCAAGGCATTATGTGCACTTTCTTGATGTGCCTGATGACGATGAGGAATTATGGCAGAGCCATTTGTATGGGTTGAAAGCATTCAACAACCCACTCGCTGAGCACTTAGCATTGTGTGACGCCTGGTTAGAGAATTCGTGCTGTGTGACGCCTGGTTGTTATTTTACTCTTCTACCACGCTATATTACATATGTTAATGTGGTTCCTTCCCGACGTGAAGCCTGTATAGGGTCTTTTTGCAAAGGAGTCTCAAGCACCGGCATGGCTCTGTGGTAGAATAATGGGATTCCATACAAAGGGTCAACGTTGGAACCCCATTCTATCCTGGATATTTTTTCTTGTTTCTCTTTCTTTCTCTTATTTCGCGCAATAGCGGTTACGGACACCGGCGGCGGCGGCGGCGGACAACTACGGCGCCAAAAACGGCCGTTGTTGTGATATCATAACAGTTTTCGCTGTAAAAGCAAGAGGCAAGTTAGGTTTGTTTAAAACGATAGCGCTGTGGTTGGGAAGCAGTGGTGCGGAAACTCATATTAGGCTCACTGCAACCATTACGTAGCCTTACTTATTATACGCATTACAAATTTGGCCTGAAAAATCATAAAACACAGGCACATTAGATTGCTGGACATCTGAGTGAATTTTAAACGGCAGTAACAGTATTTCTTATGTAGCGTACTCTGTACCATTTTGTATGTGATGGTTCACTAAATGTTAACATATTGCTTACAGTCCGGCGCAAATGTGAATTACTACGATGCAACCGCATTGAGGTACTGCTGTTGATTAGCAACACGAAGTTTTACTTAAAACGTGAAACACCGAGGTGGCATTCTGCTAGTAAATCTATTGATGCAGTTTCACTAAAAATAGCTTTACTGCATGCTCCTCTGCTATCATGCCCTGATGTAACAACAAAAGAAAATTGGAATTGAGATAATGCTTATTTATATTGCCCCACCCCACAGACTTCAGCATGCAAAAATGCGAGACTGGATGTTTCGTTGGCTGTCATTAGAAAGCACCAACAGTAAAGTCCAGC